>NW_020649859.1:1431041-1442465 GCF_003573695.1 Papaver somniferum
GCTTGATCTCAAGGATGAGCTCATTCTCAATTGTGCTAGCTCCACTAGGAACAAATTATCTATCTGTGTCTTTGTAAAATATAAAGTTTGTGAACCTACCTCTGATGAAATGTGAAAATGTGGGAGTCTAGCAACCTCACCCAATATTTCGATTAGAAATTTGTATGGACTAACTCTAGTATACTTTTAAGAGAATCAACAAGACAGTCAGACTTAATCTTAATAAAAAGTATATCAAGGAGTTATTATCTCGATCTCTTGATTTAATCTATACTCAAGCAAATAGAAATATGCAAGTCTTTATTAAATACAAGAGATATAAACTTGGATGGTACCAAAGACCAATATCCAAGGATCAATCAATTTCCAATCAACAACCAAAGGTTGGATTTCACAATTGATCGATACAACGCACAACCTGTGATATTTCAATTATATAACAAAATATAATGCTGTAAAGAAATAACACAAACACCAAAAGTTTTGTTAACGAGGAAACCGCAAATGCAGAAAAACCCCGGGACCTAGTCCAGATTGAACACCACATTGTATTAAGCCGCTACAGACACTAGCCTACTACAAACTAACTTGGAACTGGACTGTAGTTGAACCCCAATCAATCTCACACTGATTCAAGGTACAGTTTTGCTCCTTAGGTCTCTGATCCCAACAGGATGCTACGCACTTGATTCCCTTAGCTGATCTTACCCACAACCAAGAGTTGCTACGACCCAAAGTCGAAGACTTAAATAAACAAATCTGTGTCACACTGAAAAGTCTATGATAATAGATAAGTATGTCTCCCACAGATAAACCTACAAGTTTTGTTATGTGTTTTGATAAAATCAAGGTGAACAGGAACTAGTTCTGCTAGAGCATTGCTCGGTCGAACTCGCATGCGTTGTTATCTCAAACATGTTTATCAATGTTTGTGATCAAAACTATAAGTCTTTATTTCTAGTCCACTATAGCTAAGGTCTCGGACTAGTATAGAAAGTGTAGTTGAGCTCAACAACTCCATGGCAATCATCATACAAGACGAAGGACTACCCAAGGAACCGGTGGATCTTCATCGACTAAAAGGTATGTGGAGACTTGAATTATCTATCACTCAAAAGTCTATTTATCTCCTATCTTGAGACAAAAGTTGTTTTGCTATATAGACTTTGATTACACATTTGCTAATTCGAGCCAAGTTTATCTCTCCTATTTATTTCTCGAAATATGTGTTGGTAAGCTTTCGCTTTAACAAGCTCATATTTACCTAGTGACGAATACAAGTTTCAATCACTTTGGAAATTGCTTACTTTGACGAAAATAGTTTGTGAATAACAACTATAGAATATCAACGTCCTCTAAGAACCGAAGTTTGCGAACTTTGATTATATAACCATTGGAGGATATAAGCATTGTTGTGGAAACACATATATGTATAAGTCCTTATTCCTTTAACCGAAGTTTGCGAACTTTGTTGATCAAGAGAACCGGCATGGTGGCGTGAGCCAAGTCCGCAAACTGGCGGAATTTCTTGTCCCGAGAATTCTGCTGGAGTTTGTGAACTCCGTCCGGGAATTTAAGTCCGCGAACCCAGTCCGCGAACTTGAGTAGGTTATATCTAAAAACGATGATTTGTGAACTTATTCTTATATAAATTAATGAATGCAAATGCAAATCGTGGATAAATTGTTCATGAAACGATTCGAGTGAATCAAATCGTTTTTGCTTCGATTGTGTCTTGTGTAGTTACATAAGATTTCCTTGCAATTGAACAACTCTCTAACTAGTTCATTTGAGTCACTAGAACTAGTAATGGTGAAGAAGAATATGGTTGATATGAAAGTGATCATATGGCTAACCATTTGGTTGACTATTGTTGAACCAACAAATGTACAAGTTTGGTTACGGTTACACAATCCTAGAAACGCTCATTTCATTTGTGTTTAAAAATCTAATTTTCGATCTAACGGTTGCAAGATATTAGCTTGAATCGAAATCAGGTTTTCATCTAACGATGAATATTGAATGCTTTGTTACCAAGCTAACATTGATCGCAAACCCTGATTTGAAAGACTATATAAGGGAGAGCTCTAGCAACTGGGATACCTAATCCACACACCTTATGTGTGATACTAGTTATGCTAAGCTAGAGTCGAATCTCCTTTAACCTTTGGTTTCTTCTTCTAAACCAGGTTAACGACTTAAAGACTTCATTGGGATTGTGAAGCCAGACCGATACTACTTTCTCGTAGTTGTGTGATCTGGTCTTGCTGTTTCTATCGTCCGAGTACAATTGTAATAATTGGATTGAGATTGATATCTCCTATAGGCAAGATATGAAATAAATCACAAACACTTCGTCTCATCATTTGTGATTCCACAATATCTTTTTTTGTTGCGTCGATTAGGATTATTGTGAGGTGATTGATAATACTAGGCTGTTCTTCGGGAAAATAAGTCTGGTTTATCAATCGTTTCATGTTCACCTTATTTTAGAGCATTGCTCGGTCGAACTCGCATGCGTTACTTGTGATTAACCTAATTCAGCGCTCTTAAGTCTCCATAAGTTTACTTGTGTTGAGAATTTTTGGTTTAATTAATCATGAACTTCTTGTGGTTAATTTAATATTTTGGATTCAAATTCATACTTGTATGTGATTTGTTATGTCCAAAGAAATCCTTCTTTTCTCTTTCGAAATTAAGGTCGCTCTTGTTGTTCCCTTGGGAATGACATTTTATGAGGGAGAGTTCTTTTTGAACTTGCGCTTAATTGTCAAATCTTTGTGGAGAGTGGGGCTGTGGAATATTATAGGGGTTATCTTGTATCTTTAAACTCCTTGATGAATGCATTTAGATTCGGATTTATGATTGCATCTAAATAAGATGATGTGTGTTCTTTCTTTTGGTAATGAAATGTCTCTTTCGGAAATTTCATTAGGATCCCGTTCTTGTACCTTTGCCAATTTTATTGACAAATAGGGGGAGAATTAATATGTAGTTCACACTACAAATACATATTGTTTTCGGATCATTATGTAAGGGGGAGTGGTTTCCATGTGAGATGGTGTATTGAATAAGGGGGGGTGATACATATCACCATAGTATTGCTGTTGAAGTTGTGATATAATTGAACTTTGATGCTTTGTAATGATACTATGACACTATATAACAATGATTGAGAACTATTGTTTTCTTGTTGTTATAGATACGGATTTTCAACGACGATGATGCTGAACTTACAACCTTTGAGATCATTGGAGTACTTGGAAGTGATGAAGATTTCGAGTAATGTTGAAGATTAGGCATGTGGAATAAGAGCTACAAAATTTAATTTTTTTTTTTGTATTCCATATGTATTAATAGTTTTGCCACTAAAATTGAAAAAAGGGGAGATTGTTAGAGCATTGCTCGGTCGAACTCGCATGCGTTGCTATCTCAAGCATGTTTGTCAATATTAGTGATCAAAACTATAAGTCTTGATTTCTATCCTATTAGAGCTAAGGTCTTGGATTAGGATAAAAAGTGTATTTGAGCTCAAGAATCCATGGCAATCGGCATACAAGACGAAGGACTACTCAAGGAACTGGTGGATCTTCATCGACTAAAAGGTATGTGGAGACTTGAACTTATCTGTCACTCAAAAGTCTATTTACTCTATCTCATACTCTTGAGACAAAAGTCGTTTTGACATATATACTTTCATTATACACATTTGCTATTTCGAGTCGAGTTTATCTCTCCTATCTATTTCTCGAAATGTGTGTTGGTAAGCTTTCGCTTTAGCCGAATTCATCTTTACCAAGTGATGAAAGTCATGTTATGTTTCAATAACTTTGAAAATTGCTCTGACGAAAAATGGTTTGTGAATAGCGGCTATATAATGTTCTCTAAGAATGTTTCAATGATTGAAATGAGAGTTTAGATTACATAACCATTGGTATGATATAAGCATTGTTGTGGAAACACACATATATATAAGTCCTTATTCCTTGAACCAAAGTTTGCGAACTTTGTTGATCAATAGAAATGGAAGTAGCGCGAGCCAAGTTCGCGAACTCAGTTCGCGAAATTGCGGAACTTCTCGGCCCGAGATTTTCTGCTGGAGTTTGTGTACTCCTCCCATGAGCTTAAGTCCGCAAACCCAGTCCGCGAACTTGAGCAGGTTATATCTAAAATCGGTTGTTCTTGAACTAATGTTTGAATAAACTAAGGAATTCTTTTGCAAACCGTGGATATAAAGTTCATGAACCGATTCGAGTGAATCAAACCGATTTTGCATCAATTGTGTCTTGTGTAGTTACATAATATTTCCTTGCAATTGAACAACTCTCTAACTAGTTCATTTGAGTCGTCATTTGAACTAGTTATGATAAAGAAGAATAAGGTTGATATGAGAGTAATCATATGGATAACCATTTGGTTGACTTGTTGAACCAACAAATGTTAATGTTTGGGTACGGTTCCTAAACCCAAAATTGGACATTTCATTTGTGTGTGCCAAGCTAAGTTTTCGATCTAACGGTTGAGAAATATTAACTTGAATCTAATCATGTTTTCATCTAACGGTGAATACTGAATGCATTGTTACTAAGCTAACATTGATTGGAAATCCTGATTTTAAAGTGTATATAAGGGAGAACTCTAGCAAATGGGAAACCTAATCCCCACACATTCTGTGTGATACTAGTTGTGCTAAGATAGAGTCGATTCTTCTTTAACCTTTGGTTTCTTCTTCTAAACCAGGTTAACGACTTAAAGACTTCATTGGGATTGTGAAGCCAGACCGATACTACTTATCTTGTAGTTGTGTGATCTGATCTTGCATCTTCTATCTACGATTATAATTGAAATAATTGGCTTGATATTTTATATCTCCGATAGGCAAGATAGAAAAGCAATCATAAACAAACTTCGTCTCATAGTTTGTGATTCCGCAATATCTTTTTTCGCTGCGTCGATTAAGATGATTGTGAGGTGATTGATAATACTAAGTTTTTCTTCGGGAATATAAGTCTGGTATTATCGATTGGTTCATGTTCACCTTGATTTATCAAAAGACTGAACAAAACTCGTAGGTATAATCGTGGGAGACGGATTTATCTATTATCGTAGACTTTTCCGTGTGATACAGATTTGTTTATTAAGTACGTAGCATCCTGCTGGGATCAGAGGCGTAAGAGCATAATTGTACCTTGGATCAGTGTGAGATTGATTAGGGTTCAACTACAGTCCAGACCGAAGTTAGTTTGGAATAGGATAGTGTCTGTAACAGCTTAATACAGTGTGTGTTCAATCTGGACTAGGTCCCAGGGTTTTTCTGCATTTGCGGTTTCCTCGTTAACAAAATTTCTGTTGTCTGTGTTATTTAAGTTTCGCATTATATTGTTTTATCTTTATAATTGAAATAATATAGATTGTGCGTTATATCATCAATTAGAGCAATCCAACCTTTGGTTGTTGATTGTCATTGATTGATCCTCGGATATTGGTCTTTGGTACCATCCGAGTTATTCCTTGTGTTTGATTAGAACTCGCAGTCCCTACTTGAGTAAATCAAATCAACAGAGAGATATAAACTCGTTGATATACTTTTAATTGATTTAGTCTTGTTGATTCTCTTAAAAGAATATTCGAGTTTGTCCATACAGATTTCTAAGTGAAATATTGGGTGGTGTTGTTATACCCCGCTTTTTCAATTGGTATCAGAGTAGGAAAACACGTTTAAGACTTTACAAGTATGTGTTTGTAGCGATCTGACTCTATGGACAGAGGTGCTATCTCTATTAACGTACCACCAGTCTTCGATGGCTCTAATTACTTATAAAGGAAAATTTCTATGCGAGCTTTTCTTCTAGCGCGTGATTTTCAATCATGTGTATATGTTGTTAATGGCTATGATCCTTCCGTTGTGGCAGTTGGAGATGTAAACGTTCCCAAACCTATTGGTGAATACAGCCCTGCTGAGATACTTGCTGCAAAGCAAAACTCCGACGGTTTAAATGCGATCATACATGCCATTACCCCAAATCTTCAGCACCATGTAACTAATTGCACTAAGTCTCAAGAAGCTTGGGATATCTTGGAAACCGTATTCGAAGGTAACTCCAGTGAAAAGGAAGCTAGGCTTCAAAACCTTAATTCCGATTGGTAAAACCTTCGTATGGCAGATGAAGAAACATTTGATGAGTTTAATCACAAAGTGTCTGAAATTGTTAATGCATCCTTTGCATTGGGTAAGACTATTCCTGAAAAGGACATTGTAATGAAAATTCTCAAATCGCTGCCATCTAGATACGATTCTAAGAAGCATGCCATCGTTGAGGGAAATAACCTTGATATACTATCTAGAAATACTCTTGGTGGAAAGTTGAAAATTTTCGATCTTGAACTTGAACAAAGAGAGAAAAGTCATCAGTTTAGCAATCATGTTGTTGCATCTGACCGTAAGTCTCGACGTTCTAAATTGACTGATAAAAGTGACGAGAATTGCTTTAATTCGATTTTGTCACTGTTTATACAACATCTTAAGAAATATCTTAGACATGGGAAAAGAAAGTCTCAAAAGAAAGCTCAGTCAATTAATAAAAAGTTTCAGAAAAACTATGATAACAATTCCAGTTTCAAGTGCTATAGGAGTATTCACTATACTTCAAAATGTCCTGATACGGATACGAGTGAGATAACTAAAGCATGGATGGCCACTCTTGACTACTGTCCCGAGGATGATATCTATGATGGTTCTCTTAATCTTTTTGCTGATAATCACACCTATCCTCCCTACAGTTCTGAGTATTCCATGATAAACAATCTTACTTCCTCTGAAATTCTTCATCCTGTAAAGGAAGTCTTAAAAAGGATTGAAAATCTGGAATACCAACTGACTAACTTAAAATTGAAGTTGATCAATCCTGATTCGTACAAAACATATCGAACCTTTTCGACTATGAATTGTCGGCAAATTCCTCCTGATTATACCTCATCTTTGAGTCACCCTGACGACAAGGAAAATTTAGAAAATCACAAGAATTTATCTATTCCTGTGATTTCCATACATGATAATCAGGCTCACCTTAAAACATGTGGCACCATGAAACAGGAAAAGCATTCCTCTGTCAAACGTTGTTTGTAGAACAAGAAAAAGAAATCTCATACAAAACCCTTATCCTTTGTAAAATAGATTTCCAATAGAATGCATAGTTTACGAAAATCAGCAATCAAGGTATTCAAATCTGTGCTAAAAGAAAGAAAGAATGATGAAGATAACTCTTCTTTCATAAAAGCAAAACAAAAACAAGGTACATCACATACTGCATACCCTCAAAAGAAGCTAATCGATTCTTTGGAGAATTGGAACAACTACAGTTTGTAATACTGTATTGATGATTTTTGTTTATCCCTCGTAGAAAAAAATCTTAATCTTCAAGAGGGTTGTGATGAAAGTTTTTTTTTTGTTACTTAGCCAAGATTTTTGTTCAAACGTTTTCAGTTAAGGATCTTTTCTGTGGATATTTTTTTAGGGTTTTGGTCAAAGGTAATTTTGGATATTTGTATCCCATCCCCACTTGCTTTTATAATTAAGTTTGTCTCCTTAGCATAAACATTTCTTCTAACGTCTGTATCATGTCTTCTTCAAGTCTTTATAGTAATGAAGATGATGTTTGGATTGTTCTCTTTCCTTCTAAGAAGATACGATTCGATTCTTCTGATGTGATGAGCCCTGATACTCACGGCTCCTCTCTGGACGGGAACATCTCTGTCTCTCAGTTTGATAAGCTCTCTTTAACCATGAATCTAGTCTTAGAACAAGTTTATGCCCCTAAAAGTGAACTTGAAGCTTCTTCCAAGAAACTCGAAGAAAAGATGGATCATCTGGAATCGAGGATTGATTTGATTGAATATGAGCTTGATGAATACAGAAAGGTTGAGAAGAGTACTTAATGTAAGTGAAATGCTTTATAGGAGTTTGTCTAGTAAATCTTCTATTTTTCTTGTTTTGTTTAGAAGAATAATTAGAGATTGGAATAGTTTTTTTTTGTGATTACACATAGCTATGTCCAACGTTTTCATATTCATGTTTTTAGATTTATTGGTTTAAATTCTAAAATTGTTTGGAAGATGATTTTTGCAGTATTAATCTTTATGGTTTTATATATTGCAATATTGTTATGGGATATGTGTGTTTGCGTCCGTGAACTTGATTGTCTCATATCTTGTCAAAAGTAAAGTCGTTCATGAATTGATATGCATGTATTGATGAAAGAATGAATGGACTTTTGACAAATAAAAAAGTTAAGCCTATATTGTCATTTATTGATGGAAGATAGGTTAGAATCTTTTGTTTGCAAGGATTATGTCTATTAAATGTCGTTATGCAAATAGTGATGGAAAATATAAGGAATCCTTGTATATTCCGCAGTAATTGATCTTCCCTGATCCATATTTTATGTATTACTGGGTGGCTCCGTAATGTGTCTTATGTTGAGCACGAAACAACCAAGTTGATTATTTTTATGATTAGCCTTGTTGTTTTTCCGTAAGGTATTTTATGTTGAGCATTTTGAACTAAATTAATCATCTTGTTTGGTTATTTAGTTATGACTCCATAAGTCTTCTTATGTTTGAGCGTTCATGACTGGGTTGATCGTTTAACTTAGTCATTGCTCCATAGACTCTCTTATGTGAGTATGACCAATTAAATTGATTACTTTTTTGGTTAATTTGGTTGTGTATTTCGATAAGATTAATTATGGGTTTACTTGTGATTAATCTAATTAAGCCCTCTTAAGTCTCCATAAGTTTACTTGTGTTGAGCATTTTTGGTTTAATTAATCATGAACTTCTTGTGGTTAATTTAATATTTTGGATTCAAATTCATACTTGTATGTGATTTGTTATGTCCAAAGAAATCCTTCTTTTCTCTTTCGAAATTAAGGTCGCTCTTGTTCCCTTGGGAATGACATTTATGGGGGGGAGTTATTTTTGAACTTGCACTTAATTGTCAAATCTTTGTGGGGAGTGGGGCTGTGGAATATTATAGGGGTTATCTTGTATCTTTAAACTCCTTGATGAATGCATTTAGCTTCGGATTTATGATTTCATCTAAATAAGATGATGTGTGTTCTTTCTTTTGGTCATGAAATGTCTCTTTCGGAAATTTCATTAGGATCCCGTTCTTGTACCTTTGCCAATTTTATGGACAAAAAGGGGGAGAATTAATATGTAGTTCACACTAAAAATACATATGATTTTCGGATCATTATGTAAGGGGGGGTGGTTTCCATGTGAGATGGAGTGTTGACTAAGAGGGAGTGATACGTATCACCATAGTATTGCTGTTGAAGTTGTGATACAATTGAACTTTGACGCTGTGTAATAATACTATGACACTGTATAACAATGATTGAGAACTATTGTTTTCTTGTTGTTATAGTTACGGATCTTCAACGACGATGATGCTGAACTTACAACCTTTGGGATCATTGGAGTACTTGGAAGTGACGAAGATTTCGAGTAATGTTGAAGATTATGCATGTGGAATTGGAGCTACAAAAGTTATTTTATTTTATTTTTGTATTACATATGTATTAATAATTTTGCCACTAAAATTGACAAAAGGAGAGATTGTTAGAGCATTGCTCGGTCGAACTCGGATGCGTTTCTATCTCAAGCATGTTTGTCAATATTAGTGATCAAAACTATAAGTCTTTATTACTAGCCTATTAGAGCTAAGGTCTTGGATTAGGATAGAAAGTGTAGTCGAGCTCAAGAATCCATGGCAATCATCATACAAGACAAAGGAATACTCAAGAAACTGGTGGATCTTCATCGACTAAAAGCTATGTGCACTTGAACTTATCTGTCACTCGAAAGTCTATTTACTCTATCTCCTACTCTTGAGACAAAATTCGTTTTGATATATAGACTTTCATTATACACATTTGCTATTTCGAGTCGAGTTTATCTCGCCTATCTATTTCTCAAAATATGTGTTGGTAAGCTTTCGCTTTAGCCGAATTCATCTTTACCAAGTGACGAAAGTCATGTTATGTTTCAATCACTTTGAAAATTGCTTTGACGAAAAATGGTATGTGAATAACGGCTATATAACGTTCTCTGAGAATGTTTCAATGATTGAAATGAGAGTTTATATTACATAACCATTGGTAGGATATAAGCATTGTTGTGGGAACACATATATGTATAAGTCCTTATTCCTTGAACCAAAGTTTGCGAAATTTGTTGATCAAGAGAAATGGAAGTGGCATGAGCCAAGTCCGCGAACTTCTCGGCCCGAGATTTTCTAGTGGGTTTGTGTACTCCTTCCATGAGCTTAAGTCCGCGAACCCAGTCCGCAAACTTGAGCAGGTTATATCTAAAATCGGTTGTTCTTGAACTAATGTTTAAATAAACTAAGGAATTCTTTTGCAAACCGTGGCTATAAAGTTCATGAACCGATTCGAGTGAATCAAACCGATTTTGCTTCAGTTGTGTCTTGTGTAGTTACATAATATTTACTTGCAATTGAACAACTCTCTAACTAGTTCATTTGAGTCATTTGAACTAGTTATGGTAAAGAATAATAAGGTTGATATGAGAGTAATCATATGGCTAACCATTTGGTTGACTTGTTGAACCAACAAATGTTTATGTTTGGGTACGGTTCATAAACCCAAAATTGGACATTTCATTTGTGTGTGACAAGCTAAGTTTTCGATCTAACGGTTGAGAAATATTAGGTTGAATCTAATCAGGTTTTCATCTAAAGATGAATATTGAATGCTTTGTTACTAAGCTAACATTGATTGCAAACCCTGATTTGAAAGTGTATATAAGGGAGAACTCTAGCAACTGGGAAACCTAATCCTCACACATTTTGTGTGATACTAGTTGTGCTAAGCTAGAGTCAATTCTCCTTTAACCTTTGGTTTCTTCTTCTAAACCAGGTTAACGACTTTAAGACTTCATTGGGATTGTGAAGCCAGACCGATACTACTTTTCTTGTAGTTGTGTGATCTGATCTTGCATCTTCTATCGTACGAGTACAATTGAAATAATTGGCTTGAGATTTTATATCCCCGATAGGCAAGATAGATAAGTAATCACAAATAAACTTCGTCTCATCGTTTGTGATTCCGCAATATCTATTTTCGCTGCGTCGATTAAGATTATTGTGAGGTGATTGATAACACTAAGTTGTTCTTCGGGAATATAAGTCTGGTATTATTGATTGGTTCCTGTTCTTCGGGAATATAAGTCTGTGTTATTTCAGTTTCCACATTATATTGTTTTATCTTTATAATTGAAATAATACAGGTTGTGCGTCAGATCATCAATTGGAGTAATCCAACCTTTGGTTGTTGATTACCATTGATTGATCCTCGGATATTGGTCTTTGGTACCATCCGAGTAATTCCTTGTATTTGATTA
>NW_020649859.1:1442475-1443598 GCF_003573695.1 Papaver somniferum
TGGGTTTGTGTACTCCTTCCATGAGCTTAAGTCCGCGAACCCAGTCCGCAAACTTGAGCAGGTTATATCTAAAATCGGTTGTTCTTGAACTAATGTTTAAATAAACTAAGGAATTCTTTTGCAAACCGTGGCTATAAAGTTCATGAACCGATTCGAGTGAATCAAACCGATTTTGCTTCAGTTGTGTCTTGTGTAGTTACATAATATTTACTTGCAATTGAACAACTCTCTAACTAGTTCATTTGAGTCATTTGAACTAGTTATGGTAAAGAATAATAAGGTTGATATGAGAGTAATCATATGGCTAACCATTTGGTTGACTTGTTGAACCAACAAATGTTTATGTTTGGGTACGGTTCATAAACCCAAAATTGGACATTTCATTTGTGTGTGACAAGCTAAGTTTTCGATCTAACGGTTGAGAAATATTAGGTTGAATCTAATCAGGTTTTCATCTAAAGATGAATATTGAATGCTTTGTTACTAAGCTAACATTGATTGCAAACCCTGATTTGAAAGTGTATATAAGGGAGAACTCTAGCAACTGGGAAACCTAATCCTCACACATTTTGTGTGATACTAGTTGTGCTAATCTAGAGTCAATTCTCCTTTAACCTTTGGTTTCTTCTTCTAAACCAGGTTAACGACTTTAAGACTTCATTGGGATTGTGAAGCCAGACCGATACTACTTTTCTTGTAGTTGTGTGATCTGATCTTGCATCTTCTATCGTACGAGTACAATTGAAATAATTGGCTTGAGATTTTATATCCCCGATAGGCAAGATAGATAAGTAATCACAAATAAACTTCGTCTCATCGTTTGTGATTCCGCAATATCTATTTTCGCTGCGTCGATTAAGATTATTGTGAGGTGATTGATAACACTAAGTTGTTCTTCGGGAATATAAGTCTGGTATTATTGATTGGTTCCTGTTCTTCGGGAATATAAGTCTGTGTTATTTCAGTTTCCACATTATATTGTTTTATCTTTATAATTGAAATAATACAGGTTGTGCGTCAGATCATCAATTGGAGTAATCCAACCTTTGGTTGTTGATTACCATTGATTGATCCTCGGATATTGGTCTTTGGTACCATCCGAGTAATTCCTTGTATTTGATTA
>NW_020649859.1:1443608-1486688 GCF_003573695.1 Papaver somniferum
TACGGATCTTCAACGACGATGATGCTGAACTTACAACCTTTGGGATCATTGGAGTACTTGGAAGTGACGAAGATTTCGAGTAATGTTGAAGATTATGCATGTGGAATTGGAGCTACAAAAGTTATTTTATTTTATTTTTGTATTACATATGTATTAATAATTTTGCCACTAAAATTGACAAAAGGAGAGATTGTTAGAGCATTGCTCGGTCGAACTCGGATGCGTTTCTATCTCAAGCATGTTTGTCAATATTAGTGATCAAAACTATAAGTCTTTATTACTAGCCTATTAGAGCTAAGGTCTTGGATTAGGATAGAAAGTGTAGTCGAGCTCAAGAATCCATGGCAATCATCATACAAGACAAAGGAATACTCAAGAAACTGGTGGATCTTCATCGACTAAAAGCTATGTGCACTTGAACTTATCTGTCACTCGAAAGTCTATTTACTCTATCTCCTACTCTTGAGACAAAATTCGTTTTGATATATAGACTTTCATTATACACATTTGCTATTTCGAGTCGAGTTTATCTCGCCTATCTATTTCTCAAAATATGTGTTGGTAAGCTTTCGCTTTAGCCGAATTCATCTTTACCAAGTGACGAAAGTCATGTTATGTTTCAATCACTTTGAAAATTGCTTTGACGAAAAATGGTATGTGAATAACGGCTATATAACGTTCTCTGAGAATGTTTCAATGATTGAAATGAGAGTTTATATTACATAACCATTGGTAGGATATAAGCATTGTTGTGGGAACACATATATGTATAAGTCCTTATTCCTTGAACCAAAGTTTGCGAAATTTGTTGATCAAGAGAAATGGAAGTGGCATGAGCCAAGTCCGCGAACTTCTCGGCCCGAGATTTTCTAGTGGGTTTGTGTACTCCTTCCATGAGCTTAAGTCCGCGAACCCAGTCCGCAAACTTGAGCAGGTTATATCTAAAATCGGTTGTTCTTGAACTAATGTTTAAATAAACTAAGGAATTCTTTTGCAAACCGTGGCTATAAAGTTCATGAACCGATTCGAGTGAATCAAACCGATTTTGCTTCAGTTGTGTCTTGTGTAGTTACATAATATTTACTTGCAATTGAACAACTCTCTAACTAGTTCATTTGAGTCATTTGAACTAGTTATGGTAAAGAATAATAAGGTTGATATGAGAGTAATCATATGGCTAACCATTTGGTTGACTTGTTGAACCAACAAATGTTTATGTTTGGGTACGGTTCATAAACCCAAAATTGGACATTTCATTTGTGTGTGACAAGCTAAGTTTTCGATCTAACGGTTGAGAAATATTAGGTTGAATCTAATCAGGTTTTCATCTAAAGATGAATATTGAATGCTTTGTTACTAAGCTAACATTGATTGCAAACCCTGATTTGAAAGTGTATATAAGGGAGAACTCTAGCAACTGGGAAACCTAATCCTCACACATTTTGTGTGATACTAGTTGTGCTAAGCTAGAGTCAATTCTCCTTTAACCTTTGGTTTCTTCTTCTAAACCAGGTTAACGACTTTAAGACTTCATTGGGATTGTGAAGCCAGACCGATACTACTTTTCTTGTAGTTGTGTGATCTGATCTTGCATCTTCTATCGTACGAGTACAATTGAAATAATTGGCTTGAGATTTTATATCCCCGATAGGCAAGATAGATAAGTAATCACAAATAAACTTCGTCTCATCGTTTGTGATTCCGCAATATCTATTTTCGCTGCGTCGATTAAGATTATTGTGAGGTGATTGATAACACTAAGTTGTTCTTCGGGAATATAAGTCTGGTATTATTGATTGGTTCCTGTTCTTCGGGAATATAAGTCTGTGTTATTTCAGTTTCCACATTATATTGTTTTATCTTTATAATTGAAATAATACAGGTTGTGCGTCAGATCATCAATTGGAGTAATCCAACCTTTGGTTGTTGATTACCATTGATTGATCCTCGGATATTGGTCTTTGGTACCATCCGAGTAATTCCTTGTATTTGATTAGAACTCGCAGTACCTGCTTGAGTAAATCAAATCAAGAGAGAGATATAAACTCGTTGATATACTTTTAATTGATTGAGTCTTGTTGATTCTCTTAAAAGTATATTTGAATTTGTCCATACATATTTCTAAGTGAAATATTGGGTGGTGTTGTTAGACCCCCGCTTTTTCACCTTGATTTATCAAAAGACGGAACAAAACTCGTAGGTATATTCATGGGAGATGGATTTATCTATTACCTTAGACTTTTCTGTGTGATACAGATTTGTTTATTAAAGTCTTCGACTTTGGGTCGTAGCAACTCTTAGTTGTGGGTGAGATCATCTAAGGGAATCAAGTACGTAGTATCCTGCTGGGATCAGAGACGTAGGAGCGGAACTGTACCTTGGATCAGTGTGAGATTGATTGGGGTTCAACTACAGTCCAGACGGAAGTTAATTTGGAGTACGCTAGTGTTTGTAGCGGCTTAATACAGTGTATGTTCATTTTGAACTAGGTCCCAGGTTTTTTCTGCATTTGCGGTTTCCTCGTTAACAAAATTATGGTGTCTGTGTTATTTCTTTTCCGCGTTATATTTTGTTATATAATTGAAATATCACAGGTTGTGCGTTGTTCAATCAATTAGAATATCCCACCTTTTGGTTATTGATTTAAATTGATTGACACTTGGATATTGGTCTATGGTACCATCCAAGTTATCTCTCTAGTATGTGATAAAGACTCACAGATTTCTATTTGCTTGAGTATATATCAAATCGAGAGATTGAGATATAAACTCTTTGATATACTTTTTATCTAGATTGAGTCTGATTGTCTAGTTGATTCTCTAAAAAGTATATTGGAGTTTGTCCATACAGAATGCTAAGCGAACTATTGGGTGTGGTTGTTGTACCCCCACTTTTTGAATTGGTATCAGAGCAGCCAAACACGTTTAAGACCTCAAAAGTCTGTGTTTGTGGCAATCTGACTCTATGGACAAGAATACTATCTTTGATAATGCAACATCAGTTCGGAGACTCTCGGGTGAGATTTAAAGTCCTGAAACTTCTAAAAAAAACTTTATCTCCTGTTCCTTGACTGAATCTGCATTCGACTGGGAAAGATCTCTTGATGAGAAGTTGGATGAACTGTCAGATGACAGTGATTCAGAAGAAGGACAAAGTATCGATGAGTAAGTCTCTCAATATATCAAGTTGTTTGACCATGCTTTGAAAGAAAACAAGTCAACAACTTGCTTGAGTAAGTACATGACTGCTCTTTGTCAAGAAAACGGAAAATCGAGAAAACTCTTTAAAGGATATGATGGAGGATATAATCTCCTAAAATCTATCGTTAAAGATCATGAGGAAGATGTATGAACAAAAAGGTCTGAATGTGATAATCTTCTCCGAAATCTCCTTGTGTTGAAAGAAAGACTTGCAGAAGCTGAAGCAAGATATGACTCTCAACAAAAATGTTTTAATGACAAAGAACTCTGTCTTCTTGCCAAAGAAAAATCTTTGGAGACTGACCTTGCAGATGCTCTTGATAAAGTGAAATCACTGGAAGAGAGTCTGAGAAGATTCAATTCTATCTCTACAAAATTGTCTTCCATGATTGGAGCATGTAAAGAACATCGTGATACACGTGGTCAGGGCTATAAAGTAATAGACGCTCCAAAAACTAGTAAGATCAATTTTGTTAAAGCTGTTGATAATTCTTCATATGAAAAAACTTTCGCATCTTTTAATGTGGCTAAAAATAAGGATTCTACTTCTTCCAAATCTACTCACACGAGAACGGTTAAGAATAATTCCTTTAACTGCTATTACTATGGAAATAAAGGACATTTTGAGCGAAGATGTCGTTTTCGGTTAAGGAATGAAAAACTTCACAACATGCTTGCATGGATGTCTAAAGAAGTCATCAAACCTGTCTCTCACATTGTTGGAGTAAAGGGCACTTTCGACAATCAAGAAAACTACTATGATAAGTTTTTTCTTAATCGTGCCTTTAAAACAAAAAATGGTAGCAGGAAGAACGACCGAAGATTAACTGACTTCTATAATAACTCTGAAAAGAGGAAAAGACATAGGAGAAAGAAAGAAAGGTCAAGTTTCTTGTCACTCCCTGAAGAAGGCCGCAAATCCAAGAGTTCAGCTCCAGATTGCTTACATATCAATAATCGAGTCTCAGAACTTAAGATAAGCATAAACAGACTCAAACGGGGCATCAAAAAAACATGGAAAGCGATTAACTCAGATACTCATAGTCCATCTCTTAATAAAACTCCTTCAACTATGTCATGTGATTTGTCTCTAAATCCTTCTGAAGGAGAAAAAAAAGAAGTCAAAATTGATTAGCAAAATTCTCATCTTAATACACCATGACTGCTCACTGCAACATCCCTCTTTTAATTTAAGAAGGATTCTCATTGTTCTCAAGAAGTGTGTCTTGAGAAGTGTTGTCAAGGTTGTATGTATTCTCTTCCTTTCTTGTTGTTGATCTTTAAAATATGTTGAGCTTCGCTCCAGTTTTTCTCTAGTAGATAATCATGATCCTTTGTTCTTGAGAAAATTTCCTGTTTGCGTGTACTTCCTCCAAATAGTTGGTTCTCAACTATTAGTTTTGACACTCGAACTTCATTCTCCTTCCTTTTTGTCACATCTTAAGGCCGTAACCACCAGTGCATGAACTTCTGGCCCACACGAACGTGTACAAGTTCTCTTAGGTTTTTCCATGGAACTTATTTATATACTTGGGTGTCATCCCGTGTTACACTGTTCTGAAAGGTCAAAGGTTTTTTTGTGCACAATGAATGGAGGAAACGAAAATGATGAAGTCAAGAAAGGAAGACTATCGAGTTTCATGATAATCTTGTTTTCATAACATGCCTCCATGCCATTGATCATGAAAAACAAACTAACAGTTCAGATATCATCAGAACTGGTAGGAAATCTTCTTCAAGATTTTGAAGTCATATGTGAACAACTCGGAATCGCAACAAGGAATCTTGAGTTTTTGAAAAACGAATTGAAGAAAGCAACTGATGAGCTCGTCCATGTTCAATCTCTGGTTGCTGACCGGATCTAGTGTTTTTCAGATCATGTTCTCTATAGGAGTTTATGTTTGCCTAGTAAATCTTTTATTTTGTTAGAATAATAACTAGTGTTTGGAATAGCCATTATTGTGATTACACATAGCTATGTCCAACGTTTTCATCTTCTTGTTTTTAGTTTTATTGGTTTAAACTCTAATTTGTTTGGAAGATGATTTTTGCAGTATTAATCTTTATGGTTTTATATATTGCAAATTTGTTATGGGATATGTGTGTTTACGTTCGTGAACTATGATTGTCCCATACCTTGTCAAAAGTTAAGTCTTTCGTATGTCGATATGCATGTATTGATAAAATAATGATAGACTTTTGAAAAATACAAAAGTTAAGCCTATTATGTCAATTATTGATGGAAGATAGGTTAAAATATTTTGTTTGAAAGGATTATGTCTATTGAATGTCGTTATGCGAATAGTGATAGAAAATAGAATGAATCCTTGTGTATTCCGCATTATTGATCTTCCATGATCCATATTTTATGTATTACTGTGAGGCTCCGTAAAGTGTCTTATGTTGAGCATTGAACGACCAAGTTGGTTATTTTTATTATTAGCTATGTTGTTGTTCCGTGAGGTACTTTAGGTCGAGCATATTCAACTAAATTAATCATCTTGTTTGGTTATTTAGTTGTTGCTCCGTAAGTTTTCTTATGTCGAGCATGACCAATTAAATTGATTAATTTTGTGATTAGTTTGGTTGTGTATTTAGATTAGATTAATTATGGGTTCTCTTGTGATTAATCTAATTATATGTTTTTAAGTCTCCAAAAGTTCACTTATGTTGAACATTTGTCGATTAAATTAATCATGGGTTCTCTTATGGTTAGTTTAATTACATATTTTTGGATTCAAATTCATACTTGTACGTGATTTGTTATGTCCAAAGAAATCCTTCTTTTCTTTCGAAATTAAGGTCGCTTTTGTTGTTCTTTCGGGAATGACATTTTATGGGGGAGAGTTCTTAATTGAACTTGTGCTTAATTGACAAATCTTTATGGGGAGTGCGGCTGTGGAATATCATAGGGGTTATCTTGTATCTTTACAAACTCCTTGATGAATGCATTTAGATTCGTCTTTATGATTGCATCTAAATAAGATGATATATTTTCGGTTTCTTTTGGTCATGAAATGTCTCTTTCAGAAATTTCATTAGGATCCCGTTCTTGTACCTTTGCCAATTTTATTGACAAAAAGGGGGAGAATTAATATGTAGTTCACACTACAAATACATATGGCTTTCGGATCATTATGTAAGGGGGGTGTTTTCCATGTGAGATGGAGTATTGACTAAGGAATAGTGATACATATCACCATAGTATTGTTGTTGAAGTTGTGATACAATTGAACTTTGACGTTGTGTAATGATACTATGACACTGTATAACAATGATTGAGAACTCTTGTTTTCTCGTTGTTATAGCTATGGATTTTCAACAACGATGATGCTGAACTTACAACCTTTGGGATTATTGGAGTACTTGGAAGTGCCGAAGATTTCAAGTAATGTTGAAGATTAGGTATATGGAATAGGAGCTACAAAAGTTAATTTACTTATTTTTTGTATTCCATATGTATTGATAGTTATGTCAGTAAAATTGACAAAGGGTGAAATTTTTAGAGCATTTCTCGGTCGAACTCGCATGTGTTGCTATCTCAAGCATGTTTGTCAATGTTAGTGATCAAAACTATAAGTATTGATTTCTAGTCTACTATAGCTAAGGTCTCGGACTAGGATAAAAAGTGTAGTTGATCTCAAGAACTCCATGGAAATCATCTTACAGGACGAAGGACTACTCAAGGAACCAGTGGATATTCATCGACTAAAAGGTATGTGGAGACTTGACTTATCTATCACTCAAAAGTCTATTTATCTCCTATATTGAGACAAAAGTCGTTTTGCTATATAGACTTAGATTATACACATTTGCTATTTCGAGTCGAGTTTATCTAGCCTATCTATTTCTCGAAATATGTGTTGTTAAGCTTTCGCTTTAACCAAGATCATCTTGTACCTAGTGACGAAAGTCATGACAAGTTTCAATCACTTTGGAAATTTCTTACTTTAACGAAAAATAGTTTGTGAATAACAACTATAGAATATCAACGTCCTCTAAGAATGTTCCAATGATTGAAATGAGAGTTTAGATTATATAACCATTGGAGGATATAAGAATTGTTGTGGAAACACATATATGTATAAGTCCTCATTCCTTGAACCGGCATGGTGGCGTGAGCCAAGTCCGCGAACTGGCGGAAGTTCTTGTCCTGAGAATTTCTGCTGGAGTTTGTGAACTCTGTCCGGGAACTTAAGTCCGCGAACTTGAGTAGGTTATATCTAAAAACGATGATTTGTGAACTTAAGGAATGCAAATGCAAACCGTGGCTATATAGTTCATGAACCGATTCGAGTGAATCAAATCGTTTTTGCTTCGACTGTGTCTTGTGTAGTTACATAATATTTCCTTGCAATTAAACAACTCTCTAACTAGTTCATTTGAGTCACTTGAACTAGTTATGGTGAAGAAGAATATGGTTGATATGAAAGTGATCATATGGCTAACCATTTGATTGACTATTGTTGAACCAACAAATGTACAAGTTTGGGTACAGTTACACAAGCCTAGAAATGTGCATTTCATTTCTGTGTAACAAGCTAGTTTTCGATCTAACGGTTGAAATATATTAGCTTGAATCTAAATCATGTTTTCATCTAACGGTGAATATTGAATGCTTTGTTACCAAGCTAACATTGATTGCAAACCTTGATTTGAAAGACTATATAAGGAAGAGCTCTAGCAACTGGGAAACCTAATCTCCACACCTTCTGTGTGATACTAGTTGTGCTAAGCTATGAGTCGATTCTCCTTTAACCTTTGGTTTCTTCTTCTAAACCAGGTTAACGACTTAAAGACTTCATTGGGATTGTGAATCCAGACCGAAACTTCTTTCTTGTAGTTGTGTGATCTCATCTTGTTGTTTCTATCATACGAGTATAATTGTAATAATTGGCTTGAGATTGATATCTCCGATAGGCAAGATATAAAAGAAATCACAAACACTTCGTCTCATCGTTTGTGATTCAACAATATCTTTTTTCGCTGCGTCGATTAGGATTATTGTGAAGTGATTGATAATACTAGGCTGTTCTTTGGGAATATAAGTCTGGTTTATCAATTGGTTCGTGTTCATCTTGATTTATCAAAAGACGGAACAAAAATCGTAGGTATATTCGTGGGAGACGGATTTATTTATTACCGTAGACTTTTCTGTTCGATACAGATTTGTTTATTAAAGTCTTCAACTTTGGGTCGTAACAACTCTTAGTTGTGGGTGAGATCAGCTAAGGGAATCAAGTACGTAGTATCCTGATGGGATCAGAGACGTAGGAGCATAATTGTACCTTGGATCAGTGTGAGATTGATTGGGGTTCAACTACAGTCCAGGCCGAAGTTAATTTAGAGTAGGCTGGTGTCTGTAGCGGCTTAATACAGTGTGTGTTCAATCTGGACTAGGTCCCTGATTTTTCTGCATTTGCGGATCCCTCGTTAACAAAATCATGGTGTCTGTGTTATTTCTTTTCCGCATTATATTTTTCATATAATTGAAATATCACAGGTTGTGCGTTGTTCAATCAATTAGAATATCCGACCTTTTTGTTGTTTATTTAAATTGATTGACACTTGGATATTAGTCTTTGGTACCATCCAAGTTATCTCTCTAGTATTTGATAAAGAGTCTCATATTTCTATTTGCTTGAGTATATATCAAATCGAGAGATTGAGATATAAACTCTTTGATATACTTTTTATCTAGATTGGGTCTGACTGTCTAGTTGATTCTCTAGAAAGTATATTGGAGTTTGTCCATTCATATTACTAAGAAAAATATTGGGAGTGGTTGTTGTACCCCCACTTTTTCAATCTGCTAAAAAGAAAAACAATAACAAAAGACCTAAATATACACCATGCATGTAAACTACAACTCGATAAAGAAAACATATATACAAAAGGCTACCAAGAGAATACCGAATTGCAATAGTTACCAGTTCCCTCCATAGGGAAAAATTGTATCTTATGTCCATGCCATATATGGCTTGGCTAGTTTAAACAAAGTGATAAGAAAATTGCGGTTTCCAATGGCATGATCCGTACATAGGGACGATAAAACTCATTTACACCTAAAACAATAACTAGATCCGTCCAAACTCCATGGTTAATAAATCGAAGAGTAGTTAAGTTGTATCCTAAGAAACCCAGTTGATGAAAGATTTGCAGGAAAAAGGTGCTAAGCTCTTGAGGTATAGCCGAAGATTCCACAAAAAATTGAATCTTTCAAGAGCTCGTGAGGTATCATCAACTTCTTCAACATAAAATCAAGTAAAAAGCAAAACGAAATCAAGAATCCAAATACCAAGAATACCAAAAAAAAAAAGGATTTCAGGATTCAATACCTTGCATGAGTTTACTTTATTAGAATAACCATTTCAATGCTCATGAGCTTCAACTGCCGCATCCACTGATTACACCTTCGAGGTTTATCCAATACAAAAACCTAATAGATTAGACAACAACACAAACCGAAAAACAACTTAACCCTAAAAAAATGAAAAAACAAGATGGGATCCGCTGTTGGCTCGAGCACTTTATATAGACAGACCAAGGAAAGAAATTCCAAAAAAAAGAAGACAATATTTTGGAAATGATATTATTTGATATACCAAAATTTACATAACTATCGATAGTTTTTTATTTGGAATATACTATTTTTTTGATAGCACATTAAAAGAAAGAAATATTTACGTCTAGAAAATCTTGCGCATCTGTTAAAGTTTCATTTTTTTTTGTTATACCTTGATTTTCACATTAATTTTGATATCTTTGAGTCATTTTTCCTAACGTATCTTTACTTATCTTTGGATCATGTGTAGAAATCTGGAAATAATGCTATACTCATCGGATTATATCTTACTCAAAAAAATGCAACTAGCCTAAAATTTATTTTTCCTGATAAAGTTGACGAAACTGCTTTCCTAATTTGTGGGGTTGAAAATCCTTTTAGCCGTCTGTTTCATATTCAATTTTTTTTTTCTTCTCTGCAAATTTTATTGTTTGTTTGATTTTTACTCTTATTGATGTTGTATTATTTTTATTTGTACAAGATTAACAAACCCTTTTGTAAACCATCGAAAGAAGATTTCTTGATTCATGTGTGACATCCACAAATCAAGTATTTTCTTTTAATTGTCAATATAAATTTTATATATTTTTTTAATACCCAACTGAAAATGTAATTGTAAGTATGTTCTTTTATCCGTAGTTTGGAATTGTAATTAGGCAGATTTTATTACAAAACTGTAAATGGACACTGGACATTGGATATTTTTTTTTAATTCATATGATTTATCCAATTTTATGATGATATCATGATGCACATTGCGTATTTAATTTTATTATAATGATTTTTTTTTGGTGACGTTGAAGTTGTTTATATTTGTTTTGTTATGTTTCCTAAATTAATAACATTTAATAATTTTAGGTAATTATTTTCAAAGAATGTGATTGGCTATATAATATTTCGTGGGACTAAAAGATTTTCTTGAAATTTATTAAACAAACAAGTCACTAACGTAGAACAAAGAGTGAAAATAGTGGTGGAGAGCATTCATTTTCAGTCTTTTAAACTGCCTACACTTCATATTCGAATGCTTCTTCTTATGGTTTGAGCTTCTTATTTTTCCCCAGCTTTGTCATGTATTTTTATTGACATTTCGTAAGATGATTTTTTTTTAACATAGAAGAAAGTTCTATTACACAGGCAAAGTTGTTACATCATATCTTATGAAGGGCATTAACAAGTCTGGTGGTTTAAACCACTATTCCCAACATACGTTAAGTTTTCTAGATGTTTTAGCAAGAGCATCTTCAGTTTTATTACAAGATTTATGAACAAACACACATGACCAAACAGGATTAATGTTACATATATTCATACATTTTTTAAGAAGAGGCATACTTTGCCAATGAGAAAAAGTAGATTGTTGTTGCAAAACAGTATTGTTACTAAGGTTATCCGTTTCAAAAATAACATGAGTCCACCCATTTGATGCAGCCAGTTGCATAGACTCTAACAATGCCCATGCTTCAGCTTGTTGAACATTTATGGCTCGTCTTACTGTCCCCCTTACCATAACATATGCTCCTGTAAAGGTTCTAGTTATAATTCCAATACCAGCTAATAAGGAATTATGATTAAAAGAAGCATCAATGTTAATCTTCAGAAATTGTAAAGGAGGTGGTTTCCAAGTAAGAGTCAAACTGATATTATTTCTAAGAGAAATTTGATGATTATCAGATGTATGACCTAAATGATGATATGCAATATAGGATCTTACTTGATGAATGACAGAGTTGTGATTGGGTGTTATATTACTAAAGAAAATTCTACATCTATGTTTCCAAATAAAATGCATAATGCAGGCTGCTAAGTGAAGAGATGTTTGAATCTTCTGAATAGAGATATCAGCTTCCTTGTCTTGCCAGCTGTGAATCCAAGAAAGGATTGTAGAATGCTGCATAAAAGAAGAAAAGTGGTGAGGGAAAAATGTCTGCCAAACTGTTTGAGAGAAAGCACAGTGAAGTAACATGTGATCCAAATCCTCAACTTGATGCAGATTGCAAAGCTCACAATGTTAATCAACAACATTCATGTGTTTAAAAATCCTAACTTTGACAGGAAAAACATTATGGATAACTTTCCACATAAAAATCTGGTACTTGTATGGCATTTTTATCTTCCAGAAGGTTAACCAAAAACTAGGAGATAATCCCATTGACATATCAGAATTCATATATTTTTTACATAGCATTTAATAAGTTGAAGCAGTGGTAAAAAATACCAGTTGTAGTAAAATGCCACACTAATTTATCTTCTTCTTCTAGTTGGATAGGTATAGTTAGGATAGAAAAATTCACCTGAGCTGGAGAGAAAAGCTGTCTAAGAAGTAATATATTCCACTGACCAGAATCTGCATCGATGAGTTCTGAAACCCATTGATAATCATGAGTATTCAAATCATCCCAATTCTGAATTGAAGATTCCAAAGATGGAATCCAATTAGCTGTCCAAATGTTGATGTGGTTACCTTTACCAACCTGCCATTTAACATTTTGCATAATAATTTGAATGCTGGCAGGTCCGGAAAAGGGTATAGAAATGATGATGCGATGGAAACGGGCCTACAGTAATACCGCAAGTGCACGGTCGTCAGTTGTAGATCGTGCAAGTACGGGTCGATCCACAGAGATCGGGTGTGTTTCGGAAAAGTGTCTTAGCTAATTGGGTTCCTAGATTTGCTTTGGGCTTAGAAGCCTTTTGGAAATGTTGGGCTTAAAGTGCTAATGGGTTTGTTAAAATGAACTGAGCTTGGGCTCAGTTATCTTTGAAGTGCAAATGGGCTTTGGCCTTAAACTTAGGTTTTTGATTAAGCCCACAGTTAAGTTGGATTGGGCCTTAATGAGTTTGGGCTTTGGTCTTTAAACAACTGGGCTTTGGTTGAACCCACAGTTGACTGAATTGGGCTTCAGTTTGAAGTGACTTGGGCTTGGTAATGAATTAGGCTTTGGGCTTTAACTAAAGGAATGGGCCTTAGTGAACTGTGGCTAAGCCTTTGGGGAGGAGGCAGCAGTGGAGCTGCAGGAAGGCAGCTACAGCAGAAGAAGCTGCAGCAGCAACAGAAATGGATTGGCAGCAGCAGGAGCAAGAGCTGCAGCAGTTTGGCAGCAGCAGCTGCAGAAAGGCAGCAGCAACAGAAGAATTGGCTTGGCTGCAGGAGAAGAAGGGGCAGCAGCACAAGGCCAAGAAGAGGGAAAAAAACAGTGCAGCAGCACAAGTGCTGCAGCAGCAGTTGCAGCAATAGAAGAAATGCAGCAGGGAAAGCAAGTAAGCAAAAGAGTTGCAGGGAAGTGGAGTGGCAGCAACACAAGGCAGTGCACAGCACAAGGCAAAGATGGAGTGGCAGGACAAGTAACAGGAAACAAAATATGCATAGCAATGAAAGAAAAACTAAACAGCAAAAACAAAACAAAAGCAAAGGAAAGATTAAACAGCAACAACAGAACACAAAGGCAAAACAAAATGACACAAAGGATGAACCAAGGCCTAAGGCCAAGGGCAGGGTTATGATGAAACTGAAATGAATAGAAGCAATACTAGGCAGAATACAGGCATTCCTATAGAATGGGTTGAAAGCTAGCTTGCTATAAGCACTAGCTTCTCCCAATACTCAATCAAAGTGCAGCCTAAGCATACAACTAGAATGGCAAGAAAATCAGCTTGCTATGAGCACTGATTTCTTGCCATTGCACAATTAGCAACAAGCTTCACAGAACTCTAACCTAGCATTCCATCATGTAACTGACAGTGAATTAAACATGACAGGAACATTAACAAAGACTCTAACACATAAACAAGAACAACACATGTTAACAGGACACATGTAACAGGACACACACTAACAATGAACACATTAACAGAAACACTAACAATGAACACATTAACAGAAACACTAACAATGAACATAACTGAAATTGAACTACTAAGCAGAGAATTAAAATTGCCAAACAAGAACCCTAAAAGTTAACAGTGCAATTAAAATTGGAATTAAATTAACCTAACCCAAATTGGGTGGAAACTTGGCTAGTCCAAGCACAGTTTTTACATCTCACATCACTTCCCTTTTATAGCTTACAAAATATCCAAATTTTCAGAAACCCTATATTGGAAACCCTAATTTTTAAATTGGAAATTAAACTCACTCTCTGATGCAAATAGCCTCGACCCATGCTTGTACTTCTCCTCCTCTGCTAATCCTTTACTCGAACGCTGCTCCAATTTCCTTCTTCTCTCCACTGTGAAACCCTAGCTATGTTTGTCTTCTTGGTAGCATCAAAAATTAATGCTAAGAACAAGACAGACACGACTAGGGAAGAGGTAGGTGATGGTGGTGGCGTCCTTGTGGTCGTGGTGGAGATGGAGACGGCGGAGCAGACATGGCAGGGTCTGCCATGGTCGGGGGAAGAGAAGAAATTTGGGGGAAATGAGTTTTGGGGAAGAAGAAGGGGGGTGTTTGTTTTGGGTCGATGGGTTTGATGCTTAGGGTGTTGAGCGGGTTCATCAAACTTTGATGTTTGGCGAGCTGAGATGTTGGATCATTGGATCTGAGTGGAATCGAACGGATAGATGGAAGGATGTGTGAAGCGACCGTCGGATTCTGAGGTGCAACGAAGTTAACGGCACCAGATGGAGTTAGGTACTGTAGTGTAAGGCGGAATCATCGGGAGTTGATGCACAGGCATAGGAGCGACCGTTGGATTCAACTACCATCTAATCTGAAGGCTTGGAATTTCAGCGCTGTGGTGCTCGGTAGGGACATCAGATTTTGATGATCTATGAAGGAGCGACCGTCGGATGCTTCTGAGAAATGATCTGATGGCTGAGAATGGAGGCGCTTTTGTGTGTAGAAAATGAGGTTGTGCGCACCATTCTTCGCAGCTTCCTTGCGTAATTTCTCCCGGCTTTTCACTACTTTTCTGCTCTTTTCGCTCCGCGACTCATCCGAACTTTATTTATTACCTAAAAATGCAAAATTAATTAATAAAAATATTTATTCTTGAAAACAATGAAAATACAGAATATGGGATAAAATGTAGAATTAATGCATAAAAGATGAGTTAAATGCAAACAAAAAGGGATAAATATATACAATATTTGGCACTCATCAAATACCCCCAAACCTGAATTTTACTTGTCCTCAAGTAAAACAAAACTAAGGAAATCCTAACTATACCACTGTCGCTGGTCTCTCGAATGCATTTAGCGTATGCACTAAGCCTTTTAAACCACTAAGTGTCCCTAGTGGACGAGTGAAGTCTCGTGAAGGTTTACCAGAGGTGTGCCTACAAAACCTAAGGAAAAAATATAAGCTCATATTCCATCAAATGTGACATGTGCAAAACAGTTTAAGCTCACAGCAAAATGGAGATGTCAATCTAGCTATCGAAGGCACAATCCTAGCACTGATAACAAAAAAAGACATGTGATAAGAGTGTAAAGTGTATCTACACATGTGTAAAGAAAGATCTGAAGTTATGACTACTAATCACCAAGAGATAGTTTCTCAGGCTAAGAACTGAGGTCGAAATCTAGCTAGCTGTCCGGACTTTACGAGAATTGTGAATGAGTTGGAGGTATTTCACAATTACTCGCGTTGTACATCAATGGCATACACCCTCCTTGCTTATTACAATGAAACAACAAAAGATGACTCTTTACATGACTCTTATTTACATTGACTATTCTCATTTTATTTTTGGAACAAGAGATGATGGAATTGATAAGTACTTGATTTTTTTGTATTTTTCTGATATATATATATATATATATTTTTTTTTTTGAAGGAGACACTTTTGATACATATACAAAAGGAAACAAAAGATTACATGACACTTTGCAAGAGGTAGCCCTTTTTGATGCACCCAGTTAAATTCGATGGTTGTCTTTCTTAATGTAACCTCCACCTTCTATCCCAACCAACCAAAGAACAAGCTAGTCAAGTTTCGTTCAGTATTCTAAAGTGATTGGCAATCGTAACTTCCTATCAAACACCTTGAAGATCGAGGCCATACATGTATTGGTAGATCGTGCGCGTGCAAATTTCTTATCACTATGTGAATTGTGCTAGAATCAGGGTGCCTAAATATCTAGACTAAGACTCCTAATAATTACATATTTGCACAAGAGTCAACATTTCAAGGTAAATGAGCTCCATTTTTATGATTTTTCATTTTTTAATTTTTTTGAATTTTGATTTTTTAAATTTTTTTGGAATTTTTCACTTTTTTCAAAAAGAAGAAGGAGTTCGTTTCTAATTATAGCATATTATCGTGGTATCTACTCTATACCCCCAAACCTAAACTAAACATTGTCCTCAATGTTTCAAAATATGGAAAGAATTAAAATGCAACATATGGAAAGGGACATGCTGAGTAGAGTAAAAGGAGAGAGAATACCCGATTTCGGCGAAAGCAGAATTAAAACTCCGTTATTCAAGGCAAAAATCCAACATATTTCAACCGAGATCATATTGGATTAGCAAAATATATACAAAAGGAACAAAAGGGTTTTTAAGAAATTTTTATCTACTGGATTATATACAAAAAATTCACCATACACTAACAATCTAAAGAGTTGAGGATCAACCCAAAAGACGAAGTGTAGACATTTCAACAGCTTCACACAATAATAACAGGAAAGAAACGCAAGTGAAACTGTGAAACAAAATGAGCTACCCCCAAGCCTGGATTTTACAGAAGATATAATTTTGAAAACAAAATCGCGCAGTTTTGGGGGTTCATCATGCACAAGGTCTAGCTCAAAATGAACTGTGCTAGGGACGGGCAAACATGCTATTTCCAACTGTGGTTCCTCAAATGTATTATATTTGGAAGCAAAATAGTCCAAGAGGACTTGGGAGGCACACAGTTCCAAACCTAGGTTAGGCATTTTCAGAAAAATTGGTTTTACAATGTTGGTACAAACCAAATCTAGGTTGGGTGGAAGGCCAACAGATTGTGACTTAGGTAGAAGAATAGGCATATCATTATCAATCAAATCAAAATCTCCTAAATCATCTACACATGTCACATCATGCTCACAATCATCAATCAAATTGGCAAGTTCACACTCAGAATCATCAACATCATCAACATATTTATTCTCATGCATCGGCAAATCAGGAGAAATATCACAATGTGACCTAGGTAGAGAATCAGACACATCAAATATATTTTCATGCATATTAGTGTCCACAGAAGATTCAACTATTCCTATGTCATGTTCATCTTCACAGAATAATTGTACGAATCCCATGTCAATATCAAAATCATATGAATTACAATGAGTATTAGAAAAAACAATATTCATGAAGGTCGAGGGCGAGAAGCCATATGTTATTGAACCAACAGGTTCCACAATATTTTCATGTTCTTCTAACACATCATCATAATCATCATAATCATCATCATGGTAGCAT
The DNA here is from genome assembly GCF_003573695.1 of Papaver somniferum. Taxonomy (NCBI): domain Eukaryota; kingdom Viridiplantae; phylum Streptophyta; class Magnoliopsida; order Ranunculales; family Papaveraceae; genus Papaver; species Papaver somniferum. Next base: position 1,460,785 of record NW_020649859.1, read on the forward strand.
GCATATTGGTCCTCATTAAAAGTGGTGGTGTCATTAGTCGATTCATGTTCCTCTAAATTAGGTTCATAATCATCATTTACATGGAAGGGACTAGACACTTCATTAGGGACAACATACATTTCCTCATGAATTTCCTCCTTTTGTAGGTGAAACAAAATCTGATCTAAATGTGCCTTAATTCGTGATGTAGATCTATCGAAGTTTTGCTCACTGAGTCTGAAAGATTCTGTGGTGGAGTCTAAATTCATGGGAGTACAAAATTCTTCATGTTCAAATTGTGATGATTGGTACATGTGTGCATGGTCATTAGGGTTTATAAAAGATTGATCGCAACCCTCAAAGGATTGATTATGGTCCCAATGACTACCATTCTCACAATTTATGGGCATTTCATACCTTGGATTTTCTCTAGATTGCCTAAAATTATGCAAAATATGACAATGCTCAACAGGGTGGTCTAAACTACCACATGCGGGACATGCATAGATTTCAGGCTGCCTAAGAAAAGTAGATGTGACAGATTCCTCATGTGCTTGCATTTCTAAAGCTGTGATTCGAGCTTCTATTTGATCCATAAGTGATGAGTGGGTGAGTGAGGCACTAGCAAAATGTTCATTTTCACGTTGTGGCGAATGATGCATGTATGAATAGTCATTAGGGTTCATGTATTGCGGCTCGGGACTTTGAAAATGTCCATTATAATTCCTATGACTATTGACATCATGGTCCGTGGAAGGTTCATAACGTGGCAGATGCCCATAAGCAAGTTCTCTAAGAGTTTTATTTCCATCCCCAGGAGCAGACCAATATCCAGACATGATTGGCTCAAAAGCTAAGTAACTATGTTACAAAGCTCAGAATTTGGTTTTTAAAGGGTTTGGATTTTTGGGAAAAATTTGGTTTTTAAAGGGTTTGGATTTTTGGGAAAAATTTGGTTTAAAATGGGAGTAAAAATAAAAATTTGGTTTAAGATGGGAGCAAGTAAAAATTTGGTTTTAAAATTGGGAGCAAAGTAGAAATATTTTTTTTTTTTTTTTTTTTTTTTAAAGAAAAATAAAATTAAAAAAAATAAAATTTGGTTTTTGAATGGGAGCAAGCCCACTGTGCAAGCCTCTAATGAAATGGAAGGAAGGCTGCGGCCCACAATCGGTTATCAGCTGGGTTTAAACCCAGAGTCCAAAATACAAGTCCAATGGAAAAATTTAAACAAGCCCACACAAAATAAATACAAGCCCACAAATTAAACAACAAGCCCACACATAAATTATTACAAACCCAAAATAGAAAAATAAAAAGCCCAAAAAATTGGGTTAATTATTACAAGCCCACAATTAAAAAATTTGGAAGCCCACAGGTTGGGTTCTCTCAATGAATGGGTTTAGGCTTACCTTTTTAGCACAGCCCAGCTGCTCTGATATTGTTGCAAAAACCCAGTTGGGTTTTGGTTCTTTTCCTTGGTGGCGTCCCAGCAGAGGAAAAACAGGTTCAAAACAGCAGGTCCAACAGCAAATGAAATGAAGCAGATGCAGATGCAAATGCTATGAAATGAAATACATAATAGCTAAGAAAAAACACAGATAAAACACAGCACCAATCCCCGGCAGCGGCGCCAAAAACTTGGCAGGTCCGGAAAGGTGTATAAATGAAGCAATAGAAACGGGCCTACAGTAATACCGCAAGTGCACGGTCGTCGGTTGTAGCTCGTGCAAGTACGGGTCGATCCACAGAGATCGGGTGTGTTTTGGAGTGTTTAGCTAATTGGGTTCCTAGATTTGCTTTGGGCTTAGAAGCCTTTTGGCTTAAATTGGGCTTGAGTACTAATGGGTTTGAATGCCCTTTGAATGAATTGGGCTTAGTGGGTTTGTTAAAAATAAAATGAACTGAGCTTGGGCTCAGTTATCTTTGAAGTGCAAATGGGCTTTGGTTCTGGAAACTGGTTTGAGCGTTGGGCTTAACAATTCACTTGTGAGTTGGGCTTAGTAGTGAACTAGGCTTTGGCCTTAACTGGGCTTCAGAGGCTTTTGGGAGTGAACTGAGCTTTGGGCTCAGTTGGTTGGGCCTTTAGCCTTTGGTTTCACTGAATTGGACTTGGGCTCAGGAGTGAAGTGAGCCTTGGAGAGCAAAGCAAGCAGCAGGAGTGCAAGAGAGGCAGCAGCAGCTGAAGAAGCTACAGCAGCGACAGAAAATGCACAGCAGTGCAGTAGCAACAGAGCTGTAGCAGCAGTGCAGTAAATGCAAAGCAGAAATGCAACAGAGTTGCAGGTCAAACAAGTAGTAAAGAAAGTGCAAAACAGAAATGCAAGTAGTAATGCAGCAGTGCAGGTAAAGCAAATGAGAAGTGAAAGTAAAACAAATGAAAGAAAACAAGAAAGCAAAGTTAAACAGTAGAAGATGGAATTGTGGATGAGAATGAAGGTTGATGGCAAACTAGGGCATTGATTCCACCTCTTAACCTAGACTAAGTCGGATATTCCAATTGCAACCAAATTATCCTCCCAAGGTACTAGCTATCTGATTAGAGCATAACTAGTCTGAGGTTTGGACCATAATCAATTAACATGGGCTGCTGCACTTTCAATCACAGGGGTATCCTAACTACAATGTATGCCTGACATACAATGTGAGAGCAAAGTGATGAGAGGCCAAAATTGTAGTCTCCTACACAGTGGCATTAAGGTTTCATCTTCACCCTAGTGGTGAATTAGAACATGCTAACACCTAGAACTAAACAGGAACAATTACAAATGAACAGGAGCATTAAACTAACAACACATCAACAATTACACAACATCAAACACAACACAGTGAACAAGAAGAAAAATATGCAAATGATGAAAATTGACAATGAAATTAAAATCAAACCTAACCCAATTAGGGGGAAACTTGGCTAGTCCAAGAACAAGTTTTTCATTCTCTACAGATTCCCTTTTATAGCTTACACAAAAAATCCTAATTTCACAAAACCCTAAATTTGCAGACCCTAACTTTTGGGGAAAATCGAATTCGACATACCCATGTGTAAATTGGCTTCGACCCATGCTTTGGGTATGTCCCCTCTGCTTTTCTGAAGCTTTTCCAGCCCTCAATTGTGTCTTCTCCTCGCTGTTGGTGAAACCCTAGCTTCTCACTGTTCTAGCTTGTAGCACCTAGTTAGATGCTAGAAACGAGACAAGGGAGAGACTTGGGATGGAGTGGTGATGTACGGTGTGGTGTGGTGGTGGTGGAACTCGAGGTGATGGTGTTGGCGGCATGGCAGGAGCAAGAGTTGCAGTTGCAGAGCTCTGCAACTGTCGGGTGGAGGAGAAGAAAGAAAGAGGAGAAGAATGGGTCGGGTTCAGGGTATAGGTATAGGTTGCTATTGTGTGAGGCGGGATATCAAATTTAGATGTTGGCGAATCTGAGATGTTGGATCATTGGATCTGAGTGGAATCGAACGGATAGATGGAAGGATGTGTGAAGCGACCGTCGGATTCTGAGGTGCAACGAAGTTAACGGCACCAGATGGAGTTAGGTACTGTAGTGTAAGGCGGAATCATCGGGATTTGATGCACAGGCATAGGAACGACCGTTGGATTCAACTACCATCTAATCTGAAGGCTTGGAATTTCAGCGCTGTGGTGCTTGGCAGAGACTTCCGATTTTGATGATCTATGAAGGAGCGACCGTCGGATGCTCCTGAGAACTGATCTGATGGCTGAGAACGGAGGCGCTTTTGTGTGTAGAAAATGAGGTTGTGCGCACCATTCTTCGCGGTTTCCTTGCGTAATTTCTCCCGGCTTTTCACTACTTTTCTGCTCTTTTCGCTCCGCGACTCATCCGAACTTTATTTATTACCTAAAAATGCAAAATTAATTAATAAAAATATTTATTCTTGAAAACAATGAAAATACAGAATATGGGATAAAATGTAGAATTAATGCGCAAGAGATGAGTTAAAATGCCAACAAAAAGGGATAAATATATACAATATTTGGCACTCATCAAATACCCCCAAACCTGAATTTTACTTGTCCTCAAGTAAAACAAAACTAAGGAAATCCTAACTATACCACTGTCGCTGGTCTCTCGAATGCATTTAGCGTATGCACTAAGCCTTTTAAACCACTAAGTGTCCCTAGTGGATAGTCGAGTCTGGCAACTTAAATACTTGCATTTGGTACATTGCCATTGTACTGAGAACAACATTTACCTGAATTGTTCTGCCTGCTTGATTAGTGATTTTACTCTGCCAACCTTGTAATATGTTGTTCATGTTATCAATAATTCCTTGACAATTCTTTTGTCTTGATCTATGAAATAAAAGAGGTATTCCCAAATATTTTTCACAAAGACCCATAACTTTCATGTTAAGTATATCAGAAATATTAGACTTGGGATTATTAGAAGTATGCTTACCAAAAGATATGGTTGATTTGTGCGTATTGATAACCTGCCCTGAAGCTTGACCAAAAATCTGAAGTAGATGTTGGAGATGCACCATTTGAGAACAAGTAGCTTGAAAGAACAATAAACAATCATCTGCAAAAAAACAGGTGATTGATATTTGGACAATGTTGGTTAAATTTTATTCCCTTAAGAAGAACTGAATCAACATGATGCTGTAAATGTCTTGAAAAGGCTTCCATGACGAACAAAAATAAATATGGAGACAAAGGGTCTCCCTGACGAAGGCCACGAGTAAGAGAAAAAGTGGAACTAGGACTACCATTGGTAAGAATCGAAACATTGGTTGTAGAAATATACTTCTCAATCATAGTAATCCAGTCCTCATGAAAACCCAGTTGTCTAAAAATAAAAAGCAGAAAAGACCATTCTACCCTGTCGAAAGCTTTCGACATGTCTAATTTCAAACCTACAAGAGCTCGATTAATATTTTTAATCTTCATACTATGCAAAATTTCATGGGCAATAATGATATTGTCATGGATGTGTCTACCAGAAACAAATGCAGTTTGAGTAGGTGAAATAAGATCACAGAGAAGCGGTTTCAAACGGTTAGCTAAAATTTTTGAAATTATTTTAGCTAACATTACAAAGACTAATAGGTCGATAATCTGCTGGTGTTTGGGGATATTGAATTTTTGGGATCAACACTTGATAGGTATGATTTATGGCTTTGAGCATATGTTTGTGAATAAAAAAGTGTTTAACCATAGAAATTACCTCATTACCAATAATATCCCAACATTGCTGATAAAAAGCTGCTTGAAATCCATCATTTCCTGAAGATGCCCAAGGTCTGATCTGAAAAACTGCATCCTTGATTTCTTGAGCATCCGATATCTGGATAAGAGAATCATTCTGAGTTGTAGAAATAGATGGAGGAAAAATGTAACGACCCGAATAATTTTGTTGGGCTTTGAGCTCTAGCACAACCAATATGAATGTTCGTTTAGGTAAGTTACCTAAAACCGAATAATCAGATTAGTAGATACCTTGGACAAGGCTACAATATTTTGCCCATGAGTGCCACGTAAAGGGCATGAGAAGCTAAGGGTATCTTAGTCCATGTCACTTTAAAATCAGAGATAAACATTCTCCTTGTTATTTCCGACTTTCTCTTCTCTCAAAACCGTTGTTTTTTTCCCAACCATTTCACACAGACAAGAAACTGTTGATTTGTGAAGAAAAATTTGACTGGAACTCGCTCTCCGTTTACGATTAAGGATTTTGAAACGCAAAGGTAGGGGGTTCTCTCTCAATTGTTTATTTCATGTTTTCTTCATTGTTTTCACTGTATTCAATTTGTGCTTTTTATTTTCTGATTTGGATTAAATTTTCGTTTCTCCTTATTTCGGAATTAGTGGATGTGAATTCGTTGTACCACCTTCCTTTTAATAGCTACTGTATTTGATTTCAAAGTCCACAGATAAATGTTTGCTTGTCGTTGCCAAGAGATCCATTCTTCCTAATTTTATTCCCAAATGCAAATTTACTGGGTTGAACAGCTTGGTTTCAAATGTCATTTCCGTTTTCATCTTTTGTTTCATTTTGTTTCACTCCCTCTATTTCAATCTTGGTTTAGTAAATTAACCCATGCTTGGGAGCATCTGTTTTCAGTTGATGTTGAAACGAACTTGCACAACATTTTTCATAACTATTACAATCCATGCAAATTAATGATTTGATGATTTGATATGTTATCTCAACCAAGAGCTAGACAAATTTTCTTCACTAAAATCTCCAAAGCACTCATGCATTCGATTTCCTCTGAATTGTTCATAATTTTGAAATTGCTCATCACCTGTTTGCAAAAATGATCCAGTGACCAGCGGTATTGATTTAACTTCACCATTTTTAAAGGTTTGAAACTTTTCATATGGGTTCTGTATTTTACCCTCCCCCACCCAGTAACTAGTAAATTTATCCCAATGTTTAGTAACTCACAAATTTTAGTTCAAGTTTTGCTTTGTAAAATCCCTGTTTACATAACTTAACTTGGCAAATGGTGGCCAGGGGCGGAGCCAGAATTTTGAGAGAGGGGGTGCAAATTTTTTTTTTACTGCAACAGAGAAAGACTAGCAACATTTATAGCAACTACATGACACCAGGATACTGAAAATAGAGTAGAAGATGTAACGGAGAAAAAAAAACGTATTAGACTAACTAATGAGAGTATGAGAGTTGCGTTGCGTTTTTGGAGTACTAGTCTCTCCTACTGTGAACGATTATGGGAGAAAGAAAGTCAAAATGGATTTTTCTTTTGGGCTTAGGGGGTGCAAGTGTTGAGATTTTAGGGGGTGCAAACTCTCTCTTTTTTTTTTTTGGCTTGCATATACTAGACTTCCTATGGATTTTGAAAACGTGAGGGGGTGCAACTGCACAAGGTTGCAACATGTTGCCTCCGCCCCTGATGGTGGCTTTTAATTTCTTTTAAGTCTTCAATTTGTACTTACTTGGATACAACGGTGTTTGCATTTTACTTTCATTGTTAACCTCTGGGCAACTAGGACTAACTTGGCTTGATAAAAAAAAAATAATCCAGTTTTGTAACAGTTGTGAGACTTTGCCATGTTTAAATCACATTTGTGTCAAGTATTCATCTCCCTTGGATATTCATTTGCCGATAATCTTGCTTACTTCTTGTAGCTAGTGATTTCACTCCCTCTTTTAAGAATGAATGCATTTAATTTTGGTATATCGATTTACTTCCACTTTGGTATTTTTGTTTACGGAGAAGGCTTTTGTGTAAGTTGCGGCATCGCTGCGTTTCACTTTTGTGAATTTTCTGTGGTTTAGAAATGTTATTTTATCTGAGAGTTTGCTTGAGATTGCTGCCAGTAAGAACTAGAAGCTCTACTTTAGGAACGTCGGGCCTAAGTGGCACCCCACCACCTCGGTGGCTACCCGGAAGATCGTTGCGGCAACGATAGCTGGTCACCAGAACTACCCTGACGGCGACACTGGCCATGAATAGTAGAGTAAATTTGCTTTGTGGCTCTTAATATTTTTATGATTTACGTTTGCATAAGAATTACGTTTCTATTTAGCTGGTGCTTTTCTTTATTATCCATGTTTAACTCTCGCATACGTTTTTGTTGTTATACCCTCTACTGGGCTTTCGCTCACCCCCTTTGTTTTGTTTTCCCCCCTCAGAGTACGAAGAAAAGTTGTGGCAGTAAGCCGGGAGAGCTCACGGAAGCATTAGCGCTATGAAAGTTGGTATTCTCATACTTTTTGATGTGTATATCACGGGGTACCTGGGAGTTTAGTTTGTTTGCCTTGATCCCATATCATTTTGTATATTTTGCTGTTATCATTGGGATTTTGGACATGATCTCAATATGGTCTGTAACAAAAAAAAACTTGTCTGTTTCGTATACAATGGTTTTGGTCTTGGGTATTAAGTGCTTGTCTAATTTTGTTAAAACTCTTGAACTTGATTAATTTTGCTGCTTATAGTTTAGTTTACTGTATTTTATGTACAATATGTCTTTTACCTTGACATGAATTTACTAAGTTATCAAGGGTGTTAGCCTAAGTTTTTAATTTCCAGTATCTACAAGTCATTTGTTTGGAACTTCATAGATGACAACAAACTTTGTTTTCATGGTTTACCACTTAAAGGGAATTCTTCTTGTACATCTTTGTTCATTTTTTTAGACCTTCTTATGAGTACTGGCGTTATTAAATGCTCATTTTACATTTTGAAAATATTAGACTCACTTTGACAAGTTCTATTGGATTTTTCATGGACAAGCATGTAGTCATTATTTTACTGTCCTTCACTATTTTCTCTTTGTATAAATTTTTTTGTTGTTTATGTATCATATTACACGTCGAGTGACGTACTGGTGGGCTTGGCCTTGCTAATGGATTGAAAACCAGCCCATTAGGAGGGAAAATTCACCAGTCCGTTACAGAAAAGCTGCAAAATATCCTGGTTAGGTTGAGGGTTAGACGTATTAGATATATCCATAAAGTGCTTACGAAAAATATCTTCAATATCATTTTTGTTATCATACCATATACCCAAAGGATCTTGAATAGCACCAATGTGAGATCTTCGCTTATTAAAATTAGCTACAGAATGAAAATAAGCCGTATTGCGATCAGCTTCTAGAAATTTGTCACCTGCCTGTTTGTTGATGGGCTAAAATTGTAAAACCAAATTTATGCGCTGACATCCTGCAAAGGATAATGCCACTGATAAGTGATGAATACTTCTCCACTTTACTAATTCACCTAAATTTGAGCATGTAGCAACAATCCCATATACCTTGTGAATTTATAACATTATTAATGTATGACCAGCCTTGTATTTCCTGTACTGCTTCACTCTTATCATTATTGGTGCGGCATGACGGCTGAGTGTTGCTCTCAGCAGAGCAACACGAATCTCCAAGCATTAAATAAGGAGGCATGTACGAAATACCTGTACAGGCTATAACTCTCGGAGTGTTATACTAGCCCGATCGAGCATCTGGACTGTCCGTATCAGTCTCAGAAACGATCACGACCATCCAACTTCACCAGCATGATTGGATGGCTTAGATCGAATCCATAACCCTCAAGCAGGTATTGGAATGTTCAACACCGGACCAATGCGGATCCCGCATGGTCGGCCTCTCCAAAATGGTAGCATGGCTTTCCAATTTGTACAACCCAAGAAGCGTGGACGAGAAACCCTAAATTAGGGTTTGCAGCACATTACATGTGTCGCAAATCAGTCTCAACCATCCGTTTTCGCAGGCATAGATGGAGGGTGTAGATGTAGATTCAAAGGGCCCGGAGCATGTCAACACAAACACCGTGGGCCCGCCTACATACATGACCGATCGGTCAAGACCAAACATGGATGGTCGTCCCAATTTGTGCGCCCAAACAAGGCATGACGCACGGCTGGCAAAACCCTAATTAGGCAGGTCCAGTTAGGGGTGTAAATTTTGCCCGGCAGCTCGAGGCCCAGTGCCGTCCGCCCTGTCCCATGACAGCCCATGGGTGATCGTGGCCCTTTACGGGCTGGCCCGACCTAGCTCATTTAAATAAGAGGGTGGGCACAGGCCACAATTCAGATTTTCTTGCCCGGCCCAATACCCTCCCTATTATCCCGTCAATGCTACCCGTCATGTTAGCCCGCTAGTGTTATCCATTTACCTAGCCTAATTGACTGTTCTCATTTGTTTTATCCTAGAATATACTTGGTACATATACTTAATACAGTCAACCCTCATAGTTTTCATATGTATTTCTTAACTTTTATACCATTGGAGTCTAATTTTGTTAACCATATAGAGAAAATATTGAGCAAAATCTAAGGCAGTTTCCTTTTCTGATGATTCAATTCAGGAAAAACTATAAGAAGTTTGGTTTATCTTATTCCCATCTCAATTCTCGTATTTTATTATTAATTTTAAGTAAAACTTGTGTATTATTACTACTTTCTTTTTATTTTTAACAATATATATGTATAATATATATATTTATTTGTAATATTCAAGGCCCTCCCGGCCCTACCCGCCCGAGCCCAAATTACAAAACAGGCTTGGGTAGGTCATGGGTACTAACTATAGATAAATAACCCTTCCCGCCCGGCCCTTTTAATTTCATGGATAAGAGATGTTCCGGCCCGCCCTATACCGTCCCATTTAATAAATAGGTCGGGATTCCCGGCCCGGCCCAATTTACACCCCTAGGTCCAGTGAGTATCAACACAATCACTGTGGTTCCACATATCTTCGCACCCGATCGGCCAAGGCATATCATGGGTGGTCGTCTCGATTCGCACGCCCAAACTAGGCGTGGTCACATCTCCCAATTGCAAACTAATCTCGACCACTCAACTTTGTCGGACAAATTGAGCGGCTCAGATCACGTTTCTATGGGGTATTAAGGTATGGACGTGTACACCAGCCCGCCGTCTGTATACCAGACTAATCGGCCAAGACCGACCAAGCTTGGTAGTCTCTAAACGCGCGCCCGACCGACCAAGCTTGGTCGTCTCGGCCAAGACCGGATTTCTGTCGCAAATTGATCTCAACCACTCAACTTCGTCGGACAAATTGAGTGGCTTAGATCACACTTTCACGAGACAATGAGGTATGGGCGCCTACGCCGGCATGCCGTCTACACGCATGCACGATCGGCCCGACCAAAATTGCGTCCCAAGCTTGGTTTCGACCAAGCTGAAGAGTGATGCTTGCGCACCTCTTCATAAACCCTAATTCCACTAACGGTCGCAGATGAATGTCTCAAAGATCATCTCGTCCGTTCAACTTCACCTGCTTGGTTATACAACCCTGGTCAGGAGTTAACTGGTCAATGAGGTGTTGTGGTGATTACCATCCGCCACTCTACCACACCAAGTGATCGGTCAAGTCAGGACTTACCTGTACAGCCGCAAACGATCACTTGAAGATGGCTAGACACGCATCTATTTTAAGACGCTTAATCATGACTTACTCCATTAAGCTTCAAACCATCGATGCTTCATACATGCTCAATATATTCGATGCATTACATGCATAGAATTCACGTGATATTTTACAAGTATCAAATTCCAAATAACTTAGTTATTTAACCTAGCATTACATGATACCATTTGTGGGTCCCACGATCCACACACTCGAGACATCAATCATGTCACAAACTGGGGATACATACTGGGGTATTGGTCTGGCGGTTTACAGCGTGCAGCGCACAACACGCCATCACAAGAACATGTCAGGAAGTCATGGACGGTTAGTGATGATAGGAGAAGTGGGAAAGACTGATCGTGTAACACTAACACCCGCAACTCCACTACTCCATCACTCCACTTTCTCCACTTCCCACGAGATACGTGAGTAAGGCTCAATGACTTGTATAAATATGTTCTCCTCCCTATTTCGACAAGACAAGACAACAGAAGCAAGTGTTGATACAACCGTATTCAAACACCGGAACTGATAGCTTACATTCTGCAAGCCAGTTCATCTTTCTGATACAAGTCATACATAGCCAACACCTTCACAATCTCAACACCTTATTCGCTTCCCTCCCTAAGATCAACCCCATCTCCTTCACTTTGTGACCGAAGCAAGTTTGGAACGGCCATTTCTTGGTTTAGGACAGAATTGTACAAATTGATTTCGCGAATCACAAAGCACTCCCGTGCAGTGCATTTGTTTAGGGTTTAGATTCATTCCTCATCCACACACCCCAAATTACCAAATTCGGCAGGAATAGTTTTCACCCATAAACATTGTTGCATATAAAATTCTTTCTGGATAGAAAGCCAATGTTGGGATCCCCATCTTATCAGTTCTCTAGTAAATTAAAATTCACCAGAACTCAACTGCAGCTATGGAAGAGATATCACTTTGGTAACATTGAAGCTAATCTGCACAATATTCAGACTCATCTTCAACAATGCTACGACAATAACTTACCTCCATCTCATCCCACAGTCAAGCAGTTAAGTAATTCTTTCGTAAGATGATTTAATCAATGAAGAAAATGGGAAAAAACACATGGTCCTCTCAAGCGCACCGGTATAAAGAACTAAATGGCCCAAAAGCACATGTGAGGAAACTAGAGACTTCAATCTCTCACCTTTAAAATTTTTTTAGACTTCAATTTCTATAAGCAACATGTAATAGGGTTATTTGATGATCATATATACAAGTATAAAATTTTCTTAGTAAAAGGATTTTTTTCCGGAAAATGGATCATTTGTCCAAATATTTTTAAAACATGGTTCTAATGGACGAGTAAAAATTAGTATGGATAAAATGGACACAAATAAAATAGCAAGAATGAAACTAGATTCATCTTGGCTTAAACTTAAAGAGAGCGAGGATGAAACTGGATGCATCCCGATGTAAATTAAAAATAATAAAAAGTATTTGAAAATGGGTAGGATGAAACTGTTTACATCCTGGCTATTTTTACATTCTCGTCCATTTAAACAATATCAAATTTTACATATTTTCTTTTACCTAAGAATTGTTGATTTTAATCTTTTTAATCAATTTTGTGATTTTTTTTAATCCAAATTTTTACGAATTTTAATGTCTTGGGCTTGATAAAGTTTAAAACATTTTGATGTTTGTTCTGGCAAGTTAAATTACACAACAAAAACAGAAGATGCATGACCACTAAGAGACACTGAGTCTGCACGATCTATAGTTGAGAAACATCCCAACGCGTACAAGAATGCGTCCATATTCAATTTCAATCGTTGATCACCCGAAGATCGTGCGTGCCTCGACTTGTGTTATACATTGAGTTATTTTTTTTACTCGGTTTTATACATTGAGTTAGTGGTACACAACTGACTAGCATGCCTCCCAAGTGGATATTATTCAATTAATTGTGCATTATTAAGAGAAGAAAACGTAATCAAGTGTTGCACTATATAATTGGGTTCAGAAGCCTCTCTCTTCATCATAATCTCTACGAACAACAACTTGTTAGGTATTCTTTCTTTCTTCTTTGCCTTCACCTATCAATCAACATGGCAAGGATCTCAGCATGTCTGGTTCATGCTTTAACCTTATTCGTTCTAATCCATGTTGCACTAGCTGAATACGAGCCTTACACGCCCAACAAGGAAAGTCCATACAAGAAACCAGTTGTAGATCTTACTGTAGAAGCATATCTTCAAAAATACGAAGCTCCAAAATACGTCGATGCAACTCCACCACCACCGGCTTACGTCGCTCCCAAGTACGAAGCACCAAAGTATACTCCTAAATACGTTTACACATCTCCACCACCACCGTCTTACGTCGCTCCCAAGTACGAAGCACCAAAATATACTCCGAAATACGATGCCCCCAAGTACGAAGCACTAAAATATACTCCTAAATACGAAGCACCAAAATACGAAGCACCAAAATACAAAGCACCCAAGTACGAAGCACCAAAGTACACTCCTAAATACGAAGCGCCAAAGTATACTCCTAAATATGTCTACGCATCTCCACCACCACCGGCTTACGTCGCCCCCAAGTACGAAGCACCAGTGTACACCCCTAAGTACGTCTACGCATCTCCACCACCACCGGCCTACGTCGCCCCCAAGTACGAAGCACCAGTGTACACCCCTAAGTACGTCTACGCATCTCCACCACCACCGGCTTACGTCGCCCCCAAGTACGAAGCACCAGTGTACACCCCTAAGTACGTCTACGCATCTCCACCACCACCGGCTTACGTCGCCCCCAAGTACGAAGCACCAAAATACACCCTTAAGTATGTCTACGCATCTCCACCACCACCGGCTTACATCGCCCCCAAGTACGAAGCACCAAAGTACACCCCTAAGTACATCTATACGTCTCCACCACCACCGGCTTATGTTGCTCCCAAGTACGAAGCACCAAAATACACCCCTAAGTACGTCTATGCGTCTCCACCACCACCAGCTTACGTCGCTCCCAAATACGAAGCACCAAAGTATACTCCTAAATCTTCCTACCCATCTCCACCACCGCCAGCTTACGTCGCTCCTTATTACTAGAAATTAGTTTTAGTGCTTATCCAAAGATCTTTCTACTGTCCCCTCTAAAAACATCATGTTCCTAGCTAACATCATTCATCCAGTGTTACATCGTTTATAAGGTATGTACCTGACATCCCCTCATTCACCAAACTGTTATTTGATTTTTATTGTGAGTTTCAATTATGTTTGTTTCTGCAATTTATATCAAAATGAAACTTTTATAGGTTGCAGATATATGTTCACTAATGAAATTTCATTTCCTTTTCGTTTTAATGTTTCTGCATTATGATGCAATATAAATCCAACATATGTGGTTGTCCTTTATTGGGTCCTTCAGTGTAATAAATTGTTTTTAATGTCTTTTGAATCATAGTAGATTTGCATTCTAACATGTCTCATTTCGCATCAAATCTCCAGCTACCTTATTCATCACATATTTTCTTTGGTGTGATTCCAAATTCAGTGCGCCATTGCTGCAGTCCGTCAACGATTACCCATCCTTGGCTAAACTCGTATCCCCTTTTCCAATAGACTTCAGCCAACTAAGATTTTAAGCCAAAATTGTGCAGATGAGCGCAACTGATCAATTATGTCAAACATATAGTAATTGTCTATTCTTATATCAAGAAAAACCCTTCTCTATTCCATGGTGTCTTTGTAGTTGTGCATCATTCATGTTGTTGACATTAGAAATAACCCCTGACATATGCTTTCCTAAAGATATCTCTCTTTTCCAAGACTCCAGCGCCTTCACCATTATAGAGTTAATTTTACCAATGGTTGCTGGAATGAGCAATTCTATTCTAATTGTGAATTCCTTGAAGATCTTCTAACCGGATTCTGCAATTGGATTGACGAGAGGAGCTTCTGTATTCGAAATCCCACACTGAAAAGTCTTGAAAATTCATAATCGACAAGAAAATGAAAATGGTATTAGAGACCGTGCTGTCAAGTTGCAGCTGTGCGTAAGTTTCTATGACGCTTTCATATGTGAAGGAAAATATAACAATACAAATCTTGGGTTACATTGGCTAACTATTTATAACTATGCAGTCATTTTTCTTTGGCCGCCTGTCTAGAGAATGTTTAGATTTGGGTTCATTCAAGCATATTCACTTTCAGTTTACTCAGCTTCATTCATGGATGATTAATCATCTTTTAAGGCTTAGTCCTATGGGCTAGATATTTAACTGCTAGATTGGCCATCCACGTCAGAATGGACAACCTCCTAAGTCCTATGGGATGGCTAATCTAGCAGCTAGATTAGCATCGGGACCACCATATAACGCCGAACCGTTCGGCGTTTTAAATCTCAGCCGTTAAATCAGAAAATTTTCTCCCAGCGCTGAACGGTTCAGTGTTTAGACCACTTTTTGAGCGCCGAATGGTTCAGTGTTTCAATCTCGCTGATAGTTGGACTGCGAGCACTTGGTAGGAGAGAGAACTATCAACTATCACTGTTAACTTTTTTCCAACACTTGTTTTTTGATTTGCAACACTTTTTGGCCAATCTAGCACTCCAATCTAGCCCATAGGGGTTAGCCTAAGTTGAGATAATTCATGATGTGACTATGAGTTCTTGATAGTCATACACTTAAATAATCCAACATGTTTTATGGGAACATTCTCCTCTTACCCTTCATCTATACGGTGTTTGCTTCTTGAATGGAATGCTCGCACTAATTAGAGTGCCATCCAATGCACCAACGACACCTTTGAAAGCACATTCTCTGAGACTTTTATGCTTTATAGTTATAGATGGCTTGTCAAATACATTAGGTGGAGGAACTAAAACTTCAGTAGACCAAATCTTCATAGCAGTCAACACTTCATGAAAATACTTACTAACTCTTTCACCGGAATGTTGAAAGTGATGTAAAATTATAAGATTCCTACAGTTGTGCCCAATTGTGTATAAAAACATTGTCATCTTCTCTTCTACTTCTATGTATTTACTATCCCCTAAAAGCCCTTTGATATAGCAAACAACCATATGTATTTATATAGCCCTTTGATATAGTAAATTGTAGTAAGTTAGTAACAGCAAAACTATCATAGATTTTGTTCACCTTCAAAAATTAGCAAACAACCATTACTCTTAGTCGTACACTTGACTTCTAAGTATATTCTAGTAGACAACCGCAACCCAAAAAACTCCTTAATCTAACTATGGAGGAAAAATCAAAGAAGTGTTATCATTCTAACGTCCTAAGGAAATGAATAAATATTAACGGGACAGTAGAATCTAGAAAAATTCAAGAAACAATATTGGGGTAAGGCAAGTTTAATCAGATTTTTCGAAATATATATCTCAATGAGTAACACTGTAGCATGAATTTTTTAGGGTACATCAACCTTCAAACATGGAACTACAACTTTCTGACTTGATATTTTATTAAGAACAAAAACCATTAAGTGCGATGCAGTCCTGATTAGATGCAATTATACAGAAGGAAGAGAAGACTCGTAAGTAGCGACAACTTAAAAAAAAAAAATCAAGTGTTTAATCGAGAGTAACTAATATGAAATCTAGATAAAGTGTTTGAATTTGATATTACCGAATGAGAATGATCATTGCTGGAAAGGGTTCCAAAAAAAAGAAACCATTGGTAG
Organism: Papaver somniferum; assembly: GCF_003573695.1. NCBI lineage: Eukaryota > Viridiplantae > Streptophyta > Magnoliopsida > Ranunculales > Papaveraceae > Papaver > Papaver somniferum. The sequence goes on from NW_020649859.1 coordinate 1,477,325, forward strand.
CAGCTCCTCCAATAGCACTGATGGTTGTAACGTAATGGATTAACCCCTGCGGCGAATAAGATGGAACAATTAAAACAATATTAAAACAAAACAAAACAAAACATAAGAACAGATTTAAGTTTGGGGTTCGTGGACAACGGAGAGCTAAGAGAGAAGAAACTGAATTTAGTCAGGAAAACAACCGATTGAGTTTGGGGTTCTGAGGGTTCTGGCTAGAGCATGCTTCACACCCTTCGCACATAACTCCACATCCCAACCTAAATAAACTGACCAAGGCCCTTGTGATATGTGCCATCAAGTGTTGGTTCTACTTTGCAAATTCTTCAAAGTTAGGTAATCAATTAGCTCGTCTTTGTACTGGAGTGTTGATTTCGAAACAACAAGCTTTCATATCTCGTTTGAACATATTTCTGAGACCTCCAGAACCTTTAGTGCATTTTACGAACCCAATACTTTTTAAATCTGTTGCTTACAAAACTTCTGCAACTGTGGGATTACACACTTTCCATCTTAAACGGTTAATTAAAAAGGCTACTCAAACTTTTCTCTAGCCAAGTTTTCCCGGTAAAGAAACTTCAAAAAGTTCTTAAGCTCTGCCTGATGAATACATATGACCTCCAAAGTAAATTAAATGTTGTTGAGGGTCGATTGCAGGTCGTCAAAATTAGTAAAAGAAAACTCCTAGCAAGTTATTTCCATTTAAGTTGCAGGAGAAAGCTTAACCTCGGTATAATACTTGAAAATATCCCGGTGTTCATCCTTTGCAGGGTGCAATTTAGGTTCCGCGGAGGCAAGAGCAGGTATCATATCACCCTCATGGAGAAACAGTTCAAACCCCCATATAAGTTTCTTAAATAACACCCCAGTATGATTCGTCACCCTACAATGGCAATACATTAGTTTCAAATGAAAGAATCAATACAAATTGCACGGCATCGTTCCAATGGACATGCAATGCCAAGCACCAAAGTAGCAGCGTCAGTGTCTATACATATAACTTTCTCTCATTTTTATTGAAAGGACCAAAAATAAACCAACGCAAAGAAAAAATCTATAATACTTTGCCATGATATACCTATCAACATATTCTTTCCCAAACCACTCACTCACAGTTGAAAATTATACACACAATTATTTCCCAAGCAATGAAATTTGTTAAATCCTATGATCTTTTGACAACTAATAATATTATCCCCCTAGGCCTGTTTGTTTCATGGAAAACCTACTACGGATGAGTCATGTTGTATGCAAAGAGATGGTAACTATACAATTAACAATTTCTTACTGGATGATTAATGTTGACAAACAGTTATCCAAAGAGATTTATGCTTACCAAAGTGCATATTATTTGGAGGCTAAAGAAATAGATATTACGCTGATTATCAAAATAGATATTATTTGGAGGCTAAAGAAATTAGCGATATATGAAAACTCTAGTATCTTCAGTCCCAGACTTGTAATGTTCGATTCACCAAATTGATCTTTAAAATTAATTAGAGATCATCAAGGTAAAATTCTAGGGTTTCTGTGAATCTGTATGTTTACCTTCTTCTTGTATCATTCTCAATCGTCTTTCTGATTCAACTACGACGTATAAATATGAATCTATTATAACAACCTATATCACACATAGAAAAGAAGCACAATAAGGAACACAGAGAAGTAAGAAACCTTAGGCATCTGCGTTAGAGAAGAAAAGCCAAGGTTTTGGAAGACATAAGCGTTTATATGACACGGAAAAAATACACCCACCCAATATTCTGTCCACCTACATCGACCCGCCTAACAATACCCTAGACGTCCAATGAAAAACACCATCTGGAGCTTCCCGACCGCCGGATCGGGGTCCCCGTCGAACGACGTCCGTCTGATAGCCTTAGCTATCATGGAGACAAACCTCATACCTTTTTATAACAATGATTACAGTGACATCTACAATTATCTATGACATGGTTATTCTTATACACATGTTTTTACTGAGAAAGATTATTTCGCAATTCCCATGATGATTTACGAGCAGCCTTGGCTAAAACATCTTTTGCTTTATTACTACCCCTATACACAAGTACACAAGACCATCTAAGTTAATGTTACGTTTGTTTACACATTTCCGAGGAAGTGGGACACTTTTCCAAGGAAGGTAAGAGATGATACTAAGATTATTAGTTTAAAAAATTACATCACACCAAGTGACCAACCATGAGAGTCGCCATATTTGTAGCACCTAAAAAGTCCCAAGCTTCTAATTGATGAATATTAATAACTCTTATAATTATTCCTTTCCCACCATATATGGCCTTGTATTATTTCTTTTTATAATACTGATACAATCTAGTAATGAATAAGGACTGAAAGAGGCATCAATATTAATTTTCAAAACATTCAAACAAGGAGATTTCCAAGTATCATTCACAATAGATCTAGCTCTAACATGTTTATTAGTAGTAACAAATGCATTACCTAAATGACGTTGAGTAATACAAAAACTAACTTGATGTATGACGGTGACAGGAGTAGGAGCTTCATTATTAATCCATATTAAGAATACAGTATCTAAAATCTATTAAATATCCATCGAAATTCGAGGCACCACCATATAGAGTTGCATTTTTATCATCGACATTACTAAATTTGATTGAAAAGATGTTAGGATCAAGGGTTTTGACTTGAACATACCACTGATTATTTGTTCGAAGATGATGCCAAATAAACCTAATAGACTCTTTTGTCTCTTGCCGTGTTATAATACTATGAGCATAAAGTTTACCAGCCAAGTTGGATTTCCAATCTTTGATACCAATGAAAATAGCATTGTTAAAGTGAGATACAAGTTACAACCCTTACTTTTAATTGGTTATTAATCAGTATAATCTACCTCAATTTTTTGGGTAATACGTACAATTGATATGCTTTCTAATAAGAAATAAGAGAAATTGTTTTTTTTGGGAAGGGTATAGAGGGAAACAAAGAGATAATTAGCATTTAACAAGAGTATAAAGGAAGAGATGTCAAAAGAAGACTGAAAAAAGAGTATGTGGTGTTGATGAAAAAGATATAATGAATAAAAAGGCTAGAATACAGAGGATCAAATTGAAAGTAAAGTACCCATTTTTATATAGCGAACTACTATATATCATGAGACACCCGATGAAGATAAGTGTTGAAATTCATGATGCGAGTAATAAAGAGAACTAGAAACTGAGGCACTAGTGCTTTAGCCAAATGTAAATATGCCAGTTATGATGATACAAACTTGAAAAATGCCAACTGATATGATAGGGCATTGCTGCAAAACCGATCCTGGAAAACAAGCAATTCAAGAAATTGATTTTCCATCAAGAAATCAAAGAGATTAGAGAAGTAGAAAAAAGATACATAAAGAAAAAAAACATAAAATTAAGACAAAAATCTTGATAAAATGATAGAAAATATTGAATAGGGAATTCAGACAAAAATAGAATATTAAATGAAATATGAAACCTAGAAACCAAAGAAAAAATCATGGTGGTTTATTTTGACTTCCACCTGACCTTATCGCTTTTCATTCAATAAATATTGAAATACCTTTGTGGCGTTAGTTTATTTACTCATTTGGGAAGTAAAAACTTTCGTTCTGTAAGCTGTGTTCATCAAATTAGAGTTTCTTACTAGTAGAAATTCGATCCCTTGACGACTAGATCGCTTGATCTCAAGGATGAGCTCATTCTCAATTGTGCTAGCTCCACTAAGAACAAATTATCTATCTGTGTCTTTGTAAAATATAAATTTTGTGAACCTACCTCTGATGAAATGTGAAAATGTGGGAGTCTAATAATCTCACCCAATATTTCGATTAGCAATCTGTATGAACTAACTCTAATATACTTTTAAGAGAATCAACAAGACAGTCAGACTTAATCTTAATAAAAAGTATATCAAGGAGTTATTATCTCGATCTCTTGATTTAATCTATACTCAAGCAAATAGAAATATGCGAGTCTTTATTAAATGCAAGAGATATAAACTTGGATGGTACCAAATACCAATATCTAAGGATCAATCAATTTCCAATCAATAACCAAAGGTTGGATTTCACAATTGATCGATACAACGCACAACCTGTGATATTTCAATTATATAACTAAATATAATGCTGAAAATAAATAACACAAACACCAAAATTTTTGTTAACGAGGAAACCGCAAATGCAGAAAAACCCCGGGACCTAGTCCAGATTGAACACCACATTGTATTAAGCCGCTACAGACACTAGCCTACTACAAACTCACTTCGGTCTGGACTGTAGTTGAACCCCAATCAATCTCACACTGATTCAAGGTACAGTTTTGCTCCTTACGTCTCTGATCCCAACAGGATGCTACACACTTGATTCCCTTAGCTGATCTTACCCACAACCAAGACTTGCTACGACCCAAAGTCGAAGACTCAAATCTGTGTCACACTGAAAAGTCTATGATAATAGATAAATATGTCTCCCACAGATAAACCTACAAGTTTTGTTATGTCTTTTGATAAAATCAAGGTGAACATGAACTAATTGTGCTAGAGCATTGCTCGGTCGAACTCGCATGCGTTGCTATCTCAAACATGTTTATCAATGTTTGTGATCAAAACTATAAGTCTTGATTTCTAGTCTATTATAGCTAAGGTCTCGGACTAGTATAGAAAGTGTAGTTGAGCTCAAGAACTCCATGGCAATCATCATACAAGACGAAGGACTACCCAAGGAACCGGTGGATCTTCATCGACTAAAAGGTATGTGGAGACTTGAATTATCTATCACGCAAAAGTCTATTTATCTCCTATCTTGAGACAAAAGTCTTTTTACTATATAGACTTAAATTATATACATTTGCTAATTCGAGCCGAGTTTATCTCTCCTATTTATTTCTCGAAATATGTGTTGGTAAGCTTTCGCTTTAACAAGCTCATATTTACCTAGTGAAGAAAGTCATGACAAGTTTCAATCACTTTGGAAATTTCTTACTTTGATGTAAAATAGTTTGTGAATAACAACTATAGAATATCAACGTCCTCTAAGAATGGTCAAATGATTGAAATGAGAGTTTAGATTATATAACCATTGGAGGATATAAGCAATGTTGTGGAAACACATATATGTATAAGTCCTTATTCCTTGAACCGAAGTTTGCGAACTTTGTTGATCAAGAGAACCGGCATGGTGGTGTGAGCCAAGTCCGCGAACTGGCGGAAGTTCTTGTCCCGACAATTCTGCTGAAGTTTGTGAACTCCGTCCGGGAATTTAAGTCCGCGAACCCAGTCCGCGAACTTGAGTATGTTATATCTAAAAACGATGATTTATGAACTTATTCTTATATAAATTAAGGAATGCAAATGCAAACCGTGGATAAATAGTTCATGAACCGATTCGAGTGAATCAAATCGTTTTTGCTTCGATTGTGTCTTGTGTAGTTACATAAGATTTCCTTGCAATTGAACAACTCTCTAACTAGTTCATTTGAGTCACTAGAACTAGTTATGGTGAAGAAGAATATGGTTGATATGAAAGTGATCATATGGCTAACCATTTGGTTGACTATTGTTGAACCAACAAATGTACAAGTTTGGGTACGGTTACACAATCCTAGAAACGCTCATTTCATTTGTGTGTAACAAGCTAATTTTCAATCTAACAGTTGAAAGATATTAGCTTGAATCGAAATAAGGTTTTCATCTAACGATGAATATTGAATGCTTTGTTACCAAGCTAACATTGATTGCAAGCCCTGATTTGAAAGACTATATAAGGGAGAGCTCTAGCAACTGGGATACCTAATCCACACACCTTCTGTGTGATACTAGTTATGCTAAGCTAGAGTCGACTCTCCTTTAACCTTTGGTTTCTTCTTCTAAACCAGGTTAACGACTTAAAGACTTCATTGGGATTGTGAAGCCAGACCGATACTACTTTCTCGTAGTTGTGTGATCTGGTCTTGCTGTTTCTATCGTCCGAGTACAATTATAATAATTGGCTTGAGATTGATATCTCCGATAGGCAAGATATGAAAGAAATCACAAACACTTTGTCTCATCATTTGTGATTCCACAATATCTTTTTTGCTGCGTCGATTAGGATTATTGTGAGGTGATTGATAATACTAGGATGTTCTTCGGGAAAATAAGTCTGGTTTATCAATTGTTTCCTGTTCACCTTAATTTTAGAGCATTGCTCGGTCGAACTCGCATGCGTTACTTGTGATTAACCTAATTCAGCGCTCTTAAGTCTCCATAAGTTTACTTGTGTTGAGAATTTTTGGTTTAATTACTCATGAACTTCTTGTGGTTAATTTAATATTTTGGATTCAAATTCATACTTGTATGTGATTTTTTATGTCCAAAGAAATCCTTCTTTTCTCTTTCGAAATTAAGGTCGCTCTTGTTGTTCCCTTGGGAATGACATTTTATGGGGTAGAGTTCTTTTTGAACTTGCGCTTAATTGTCAAATCTTTGTGGAGAGTGGGGCTGTGGAATATTATAGGGGTTATCTTGTATCTTTAAACTCCTTGATGAATGCATTTAAATTCGGATTTATGATTGCATCTAAATAAGATGATGTGTGTTCTTTCTTTTGGTCATGAAATGTCTCTTTCGGAAATTTCATTAGGATCCCGTTCTTGTACCTTTGCCAATTTTATTGACAAAAAGGGGGAGAATTAATATGTAGTTCACACTACAAACACATATGGTTTTCGGATCATTATGTAAGGGGGAGTGGTTTCCATGTGAAATGGTGTATTGAATAAGGGGGAGTGATACATATCACCATAGTATTGTTGTTGAAGCTGTGATATAATTGAACTTTGATGTTGTGTAATGATACTATGAAACTATATAACAATGATTGAGAACTATTGTTTTCTTGTTATTATAGCTACGAATTTTCAACGACGATGATGCTGAACTTACAAACTTTGGGATCATTGGAGTACTTGGAAGTGACGAAGATTTCGAGTAATGTTGAAGACTAGGCATGTGGAATAAGAGCTACAAAAGTTAATTTTTTTTTGTATCCCATATGTATTAATAGTTTTGCCACTAAAATTGCCAAAAGGGGAGATTGTTAGAGCATTGCTCGGTCGAACTCGCATGCGTTTCTATCTCAAGCATGTTTGTAAATATTAGTGATCAAAACTATAAGTCTTGATTACTAGACTATTAGAGCTAAGGTCTTGGATTAGGATAGAAAGTGTAGTGGAGCTCAAGAATACATGGCAATCAGCATATAAGACAAAGGACTACTCAAGGAACTGGTGGATCTTCATCGACTAAAACGTATGTGGAGACTTGAACTTATCTGTCACTCAAAAGTCTATTTACTATATATCCTACTCTTGAGACAAAAGTCGTTTTGATATATATACTTTCACTATACACATTTGCTATTTCGAGTCGAGTTTATCTCTCCTATCTATTTCTCGAAATGTGTGTTGGTAAGCTTTATATTTAGCCGAATTCATCTTTACCAAGTGATGAAAGTCATGTTATGTTTCAATCACTTTGAAAATTGCTCTGACGAAAAATGGTCTGTGAATAACGGCTATATAACGTTCTCTAAGAATGTTTCAATAATTGAAATGAGAGTTTAGATTACATAACCATTGGTATGATATAAGCATTGTTGTGGAAACACATATATATATATAAGTCCTTATTCCTTGAACCAAAGTTTGCGAACTTTGTTGATCAAGAGAAATGGAAGTGGCGCGAGCCAAGTCCGCGAACTCAGTCCGCGAAAATGCGGAACTTCTCGGCCCAAGATTTTCTGCTGAAGTTTGTGAACTCCGTCCGGGAATTTAAGTCCGCGAACCCAGTCCGCGAACTTGAGCAGGTTATATCTAAAATCGGTTGTTCTTGAACTAATGTTTGAATAAACTAAGGAATCCTTTTGCAAACCGTGGATATAAAGTTCATGAACCGATTCGAGTGAATCAAACCGATTTTGCTACAATTATGTCTTGTGTAGTTACATAATATTTCATTGCAATTGAACAACTCTCTAACTAGTTCATTTGAGTCATTTGAACTAGTTATGGTAAAGAAGAATAAGGTTTATATGAGAGTAATCATATGGCTAACCATTTGGTTGACTTTTTGAACCAAGAAATGTTAATGTTTGGGTACGGTTCATAAACCAAAAATTGGACATTTCATTTGTGTGTGACAAGCTAAGTTTTCGATCTAACGGTTGAGAAATATTAACTTGAATCTAATCAGGTTTTCATCTAACGGTGAATATTGAATGCTTTGTTACTAAGCTAACATTGATTGCAAATCCTGATTTGAAAGTGTATATAAGGGAGAACTCTAGGAACTGGGAAACCTAATCCCCACACATTCTGTGTGATACTAGTTGTGTTAAGCTAGAGTCGATTCTCCTTTAACCTTTGGTTTCTTCTTCTAAACCAGGTTAACGACTTAAAGACTTCATTGGGATTGTGAAGCCAGATGATCCATCTTTTCTTGTTTGTCTAGTAAATCTTCTATTTTTCTTGTTTTGTTTAGAAGAATAATTATAGATTGGAATAGCTTTTTTTGTGATTACACATAGCTATGTCCAACGTTTTCATCTTCATGTTTTTAGATTCATTGGTTTAAATTCTAAAATTGTTTGGAAGATGATTTTTGCAGTATTAATCTTTATGGTTTTATATTGCAATATTGTTATGGGATATGTGTGTTTGCGTCCGTGAACTTGATTGTCCCATATCTTGTCAAAAGTAAAGTCGTTCATGAATTGATATGCATGTATTGATGAAAGAATGAATGGACTTTTGACAAATAAAAAAGTTAAGCCTATATTTTCATTTATTGATGGAAGATAGGTTAGAATCTTTTATTTGCAAGGATTATGTCTATTAAATGTCGTTATGCAAATAGTGATGGGAAATATAATGAATCCTTGTATATTCCGTAGTAATTGATCTTCCCTGATCCATATTTTATGTATTACTATGTGGCTCCGTAATGTGTCTTATGTTGAGCACGAAACAACCAAGTTGATTATTTTTATGATTAGCCTTGTTATTTTTCCGTAAGGTATTTTATGTTGAGCATTTTGAACTAAATTAATCATCTTGTTTGGTTATTTAGTTATGACTCCATAAGTCTTCTTATGTTTGAGCGTTCATGAATGGGTTGATTGTTTAACTTAGTCATTTCTCCATAGACTCCCTTATGTGAGTATGACCAATTAAATTGATTACTTTTTTGGTTAATTTGGTTGTGTATTTCGATTAGATTAATTATGGGTTTACTTGTGATTAATCTAATTGAACGCTCTTAAGTCTCCATAAGTTTACTTGTATTGAGCATTTTTGGTTAAATTAATCATGAACTTCTTGTG
>NW_020649860.1:0-73127 GCF_003573695.1 Papaver somniferum
ACTCATCTTTAACAAAAAAATTTTGAGAAATGTATTGTATTCACAATTAATATGTTATAAGGCATTACGTCTAGTAAAAATTGCATTTCTATGTACATTGATTCAAGAAAATATGAAGGAAGTCAAATTTCACAATAGAAGAAGGATGGAAGACCAAGAAGAACTAATCCAAATCCTAATAAATTTCATCTATCTTGAATCAAATAGAAAGACAAAGCTAACACAAAAAGAAAGAGTTCATAAAAATGTTGAATCTTATATACGTTAACTCAAAAAAGTCTACACTCTTCGTTATAAGTCGGAAATTGATTTCTGAGACAAAATTGTAAACTAGATAAACTCATCTTTAACAGAAAAAGTTTGAAAAATGTATTGTAGTTATGTTCTAAGGCAATACGTCTAGCAAAAATTGCATTTCTATGTACGTTGGTTGAAGAAAATATGAAGGAAGTCAAATTTCACAATAGTAGAAGGATGAAAAACCAAGCAGAACTAATCAAAATCCTAACAAATTTCATCTATCTTGAATCAAATAGAAAGAGAAAGCCAACATAAAAAGAAGGAGTTCATAAAAATGTTGAATTTTATATACGATAACTCAAAAAAGTCGACACACTTTGTTATAAGTCGTAAATTGATTTCTCAGACTAAATTGTAAACTAGATAAACTCATCTTTAACATAAAAAGTTTGAAAAATGTATTGTAATCACAAATAATATGTTCTAAGGCATTACGTCTAGTAAAATTGCATTTCTATGTACGTTGATTCAAGAAAATATGAAGGAAGGAAAATTTCACAATAGAAGAAGGATGAAAGACCAATAAGAACTAATCCAAATCCTAACAAATTTCATCCATCTTGAATCAAATAGAAAGACAAAGCCAACACAAAAAGAAAGAGTTCATAAAAATGTTGAATCTTATATACGTTAACTCAAAAAGTCTACACTCTTCGTTATAAGTCGGAAATTGATTTCTGAGACAAAATTGTAAACTAGATAAACTCATCTTTAACAGAAAAAGTTTGAAAAATGTATTGTAGTTATGTTCTAAGGCAATACGTCTAGCAAAAATTGCATATCTATGTACGTTGATTCAAGAAAATATGAAGGAAGTCAAATTTCACAATAGTAGAAGGATGAAAAACCAAGCAGAACTAATCAAAATCCTAACAAATTTCATCTATCTTGAATCAAATAGAAAGAGAAATCCAACACAAAAAGAAGGAGTTCATAAAAATGTTGAATTTTATATACGATAACTCAAAAAAGTCGACACACTTTGTTATAAGTCGTAAATTGATTTCTCAGACTAAATTGTAAACTAGATAAACTCATCTTTAACATAAAAAGTTTGAAAAATGTATTGTAATCACAAATAATATGTTCTAAGGCATTACGTCTAGTAAAATTGCATTTCTATGTACGTTGATTCAAGAAAATATGAAGGAAGGCAAATTTCACAATAGAAGAAGGATGAAAGACCAATAAGAACTAATCCAAATCCTAACAAATTTCATCCATCTTGAATCAAATAGAAAGACAAAGCCAACACAAAAAGAAAGAGTTCATAAAAATATTGAATCTTATATACGTTAACTCAAAAAGTCTACACTCTTCGTTATAAGTCGGAAATTGATTTCTGAGACTAAATTGTAAACTAGATAAACTCATCTTTAACAGAAAAAGTTTGAAAAATGTATTGTAATCACAATTAATATGTTCAAGGCAATACGCCTAGTAAAAATTGCATTTCTATGTATGTTGATTCAAGAAAATATGAAGGAAGTCAAATTTTACAATAGAAGAAGGTTGAATGACCAAGCAGAACTAATCCAAATCCTAACAAATTTCATCTATCTTGAATCAAATTGAAAGACAAAGCCAATACAAAAATAAAGAGTTCATAAATTTGTTGAATTTTATATACGTTAACTCAAAAAAGTCTACACTCTTCGTTATAAGTCGGAAATTGATTTCTGAGACTAAATTGTAAACTAGATAAACTCATCTTTAACAGAAAAAGTTTGAAAAATGTATTGTAATCACAATTAATATGTTTTAAGGCAATACGTCTAGTAAAAATTGCATTTCTATGTACGTTGATTCAAGAAAATATGAAGGAAGTCAAATTTCACAATAGAAGAAGGTTGAAAGACCAAGCAGAACTAATCCAAATCCTAACAAATTTCATCTATCTTGAATCAGATAGAAAGACAAAGCCAATACATAAATAAAGAGTTCATAAATTTGTTGAATTTTATATACATTAACTGAAAATAGTCTACACACTTCGTTATAAGTCGGAAGTTGATTACTGAGACTAAATTGTAAACTAGATAAATTCATCTTTAATATAAAAAGTTTGAAAAATATATTGTAATTACAATTAATATGTTCTAAGGTAATACCTCTAATAAAAATTTCATTTCTGTGTACGTTGATTCATGAAAATATCAAGGAAGTCAAATTTCACAATAGAAGAAGGATGAAAGACCAAGAAGAACTAATCCAAATCCTAACAAACTTCATCTATTTGAATCAAATTGAAAGACAAAACCAATAAAAAAATAAAGAGTTCATAAAAATGTTGAATTTTGTATAGTTAACTCAAAAAAGTTACAAACTTCTGTATAAGTCGGAAATTGATTTATGAGACTAAATTGTAAACTAGATAAACTCATATTTAACAGAAAACGTTTGAAAAATGTATTTTAATCACAAATTATATGTTCTAAGGAATTACGTCTAGTAAAAATTGCATTTCTATGTGCGTTGAATCAAGAAAATATGAAGGAAGTCAAATTTCACAATAAAAGAAGGATGAAAGACCATGCAGAACTAATCCAAATTCCAACAAATTTCATCTATTTGAATCAAATTGAAAGACAAAGCCAATACAAAAATAAAGAATTCATAAAAATGTTAGATCTTTTATACGTTAACTCAAAAAAGTCTACACTCTTCCTTATAAGTCGGTAGTTGATTTCTGAGACTAAATTGTAAACTTGATAAACTCATCTTTAACAAAAAAAATTTGAGAAATGTATTGTATTCACAATTAATATGTTATAAGGCATTACGTCTAGTAAAAATTGCATTTCTATGTACATTGATTCAAGAAAATATGAAGGAAGTCAAATTTCACAATAGAAGAAGGATGGAAGACCAAGAAGAACTAATCCAAATCCTAATAAATTTCATCTATCTTGAATCAAATAGAAAGACAAAGCTAACACAAAAAGAAAGAGTTCATAAAAATGTTGAATCTTATATACGTTAACTCAAAAAAGTCTACACTCTTCGTTATAAGTCGGAAATTGATTTCTGAGACAAAATTGTAAACTAGATAAACTCATCTTTAACAGAAAAAGTTTGAAAAATGTATTGTAGTTATGTTCTAAGGCAATACGTCTAGCAAAAATTGCATATCTATGTACGTTGATTCAAGAAAATATGAAGGAAGTCAAATTTCACAATAGTAAAAGGATGAAAAACCAAGCAGAACTAATCAAAATCCTAACAAATTTCATCTATCTTGAATCAAATAGAAAGAGAAATCCAACACAAAAAGAAGGAGTTCATAAAAATGTTGAATTTTATATACGATAACTCAAAAAAGTCGACACACTTTGTTATAAGTCGTAAATTGATTTCTCAGACTAAATTGTAAACTAGATAAACTCATCTTTAACAAAAAAATTTTGAGAAATGTATTGTATTCACAATTAATATGTTATAAGGCATTACGTCTAGTAAAAATTGCATTTCTATGTACATTGATTCAAGAAAATATGAAGGAAGTCAAATTTCACAATAGAAGAAGGATGGAAGACCAAGAAGAACTAATCCAAATCCTAATAAATTTCATCTATCTTGAATCAAATAGAAAGACAAAGCTAACACAAAAAGAAAGAGTTCATAAAAATGTTGAATCTTATATACGTTAACTCAAAAAAGTCTACACTCTTCGTTATAAGTCGGAAATTGATTTCTGAGACTAAATTGTAAACTAGATAAACTCATCTTTAACAGAAAAATTTTGAAAAATGTATTGTAATTATGTTCTAAGGCAATACGTCTAGCAAAAATTGCATATCTATGTACGTTGATTCAAGAAAATATGAAGGAAGTCAAATTTCACAATAGTAGAAGGATGAAAAACCAAGCAGAACTAATCAAAATCCTAACAAATTTCATCTATCTTGAATCAAATAGAAAGAGAAAGCCAACACAAAAAGAAGGAGTTCATAAAAATGTTGAATTTTATATACGATAACTCAAAAAAGTCGACACACTTTGTTATAAGTCGTAAATTGATTTCTCAGACTAAATTGTAAACTAGATAAACTCATCTTTAACATAAAAAGTTTGAAAAATGTATTGTAATCACAAATAATATGTTCTAAGGCATTACGTCTAGTAAAATTGCATTTCTATGTACGTTGATTCAAGAAAATATGAAGGAAGGCAAATTTCACAATAGAAGAAGGATGAAAGACCAATAAGAACTAATCCAAATCCTAACAAATTTCATCCATCTTGAATCAAATAGAAAGACAAAGCCAACACAAAAAGAAAGAGTTCATAAAAATGTTGAATCTTATATACGTTAACTCAAAAAGTCTACACTCTTCGTTATAAGTCGGAAATTGATTTCTGAGACTAAATTGTAAACTAGATAAACTCATCTTTAACAGAAAAAGTTTGAAAAATGTATTGTAATCACAATTAATATGTTCAAGGCAATACGTCTAGTAAAAATTGCATTTCTATGTACGTTGATTCAAGAAAATATGAAGGAAGTCAAATTTCACAATAGAAGAAGGTTGAAAGACCAAGCAGAACTAATCCAAATCCTAACAAATTTCATCTATCTTGAATCAGATAGAAAGACAAAGCCAATACAAAAATAAAGAGTTCATAAATTTGTTGAATTTTATATACATTAACTCAAAATAGTCTACACACTTCGTTATAAGTCGGAAGTTGATTACTGAGACTAAATTATAAACTAGATAAATTCATCTTTAATATAAAAAGTTTGAAAAATATATTGCAATTACAATTAATATGTTCTAAGGTAATACCTCTAATAAAAATTTCATTTCTGTGTACGTTGATTCATGAAAATATCAAGGAAGTCAAATTTCACAATAGAAGAAGGATGAAAGACCAAGAAGAACTAATCAAAGTCCTAACAATCTTCATCTATTTGAATCAAATTGAAAGACAAAACCAATAAAAAAATAAAGAGTTCATAAAAATGTTGAATTTTGTATAGTTAACTCAAAAAAGTTACAAACTTCTGTATAAGTCGGAAATTGATTTATGAGACTAAATTGTAAACTAGATAAACTCATATTTAACAGAAAAAGTTTGAAAAATGTATTTTAATCACAAATTATATGTTCTAAGGAATTACGTCTAGTAAAAATTGCATTTCTATGTGCGTTGAATCAAGAAAATATGAAGGAAGTCAAATTTCACAATAAAAGAAGGATGAAAGACCATGCAGAACTAATCCAAATTCCAACAAATTTCATCTATCTTGAATCAAGTAGAAAGACAAAACCAACACAAAAAGAAAGAGTTCATAAAAATATTGAATTTTATATAAGTTAACTCAAAAAGGTCTACACACTTCGTGATAAGTCGGAAATTGATTTCTGAGACTAAATTGTATACTAGGTAAACTCATCTTTAACAGAAAAAGTTTGAGAAATGTATTGTAATTACAATTAATATGTTCTATGGCAATACGTCTAGTAAAAATTGCATTTCTATGTACGTTGATTCAAGAAAATATGAAGGAATTCAAATTTCAAAATAGAACAAGGATGAAAGACCATGCAGAAATAATCCAAATCCTAACAAATTTCATCTTTCTTGAATCAAATAGAAAGACAAAGCTAACACAAGAAGAAAGAGTTCATAAAAATGTTGAATTTTATATATGTTAACTCAAAAAGGTCTACACACTTCGTTATAAGTCGGAAATTGATTTCTGAGACTAAATTGAAAACTAGATAAACTCATCTTTAACAGAAAAAGTTTGAAAACTGTATTGTAATCACAATTAATATGTTCTAAGGCAATACGTCTAGTAAAAATTGCATTTCTATGTACGTTGATTCAAGAAAATATGAAGGAAGTCAAATTTCACAATAGAAGAAGGATGGAAGACCAAGAAGAACTAATCCAAATCCTAATAAATTTCATCTATCTTGAATCAAATAGAAAGACAAAGCTAACACAAAAAGAAAGAGTTCATAAAAATGTTGAATCTTATATACGTTAACTCAAAAAAGTCTACACTCTTCGTTATAAGTCGGAAATTGATTTCTGAGACTAAATTGTAAACTAGATAAACTCATCTTTAACATAAAAAGTTTGAAAAATGTATTGTAATTATGTTCTAAGGCAATACGTCTAGCAAAAATTGCATATCTATGTACGTTGATTCAAGAAAATATGAAGGAAGTCAAATTTCACAATAGTAGAAGGATGAAAAACCAAGCAGAACTAATCAAAATCCTAACAAATTTCATCTATCTTGAATCAAATAGAAAGAGAAAGCCAACACAAAAAGAAGGAGTTCATAAAAATGTTGAATTTTATATACGATAACTCAAAAAAGTCGACACACTTTGTTATAAGTCGTAAATTGATTTCTCAGACTAAATTGTAAACTAGATAAACTCATCTTTAACATAAAAAGTTTGAAAAATGTATTGTAATCACAAATAATATGTTCTAAGGCATTACGTCTAGTAAAATTGCATTTCTATGTACGTTGATTCAAGAAAATATGAAGGAAGGCAAATTTCACAATAGAAGAAGGATGAAAGACCAATAAGAACTAATCCAAATCCTAACAAATTTCATCCATCTTGAATCAAATAGAAAGACAAATCCAACACAAAAAGAAAGAGTTCATAAAAATGTTGAATCTTATATACGTTAACTCAAAAAGTCTACACTCTTCGTTATAAGTCGGAAATTGATTTCTGAGACTAAATTGTCAACTAGATAAACTCATCTTTAACAGAAAAAGTTTGAAAAATGTATTGTAATCACAATTAATATGTTTTAAGGCAATACGTCTAGTAAAAATTGCATTTCTATGTACGTTTATTCAAGAAAATATGAAGGAAGTCAAATTTCACAATAGAAGAAGGTTGAAAGACCAAGCAGAACTAATCCAAATCCTAACAAATTTCATCTATCTTGAATCAGATAGAAAGACAAAGCCAATACAAAAATAAAGAGTTCATAAATTTGTTGAATTTTATATACATTAACTCAAAATAGTCTACACACTTCGTTATAAGTCGGAAGTTGATTACTGAGACTATATTGTAAACTAGATAAATTCACCTTTAATATAATAAGTTTGAAAAATATATTGTAATTACAATTAATATGTTCTAAGGTAATACCTCTAATAAAAATTTCATTTCTGTGTACGTTGATTCATGAAAATATCAAGGAAATCAAATTTCACAATAGAAGAAGGATGAAAGACCAAGAAGAACTAATCCAAATCCTAACAAATTTCATCCATCTTGAATCAAATAGAAAGACAAAGCCAACACAAAAAGAAGGAGTTCATAAAAATGTTGAATTTTATATACGATAACTAAAAAAAGTCGACACACTTTGTTATAAGTCGTAAATTGATTTCTCAGACTAAATTGTAAACTAGATAAACTCATCTTTAACATAAAAAGTTTGAAAAATGTATTGTAATCACAAATAATATGTTCTAAGGCATTACGTCTAGTAAAATTGCATTTCTATGTACGTTGATTCAAGAAAATATGAAGGAAGGCAAATTTCACAATAGAAGAAGGATGAAAGACCAATAAGAACTAATCCAAATCCTAACAAATTTCATCCATCTTGAATCAAATAGAAAGACAAAGCCAACACAAAAAGAAAGAGTTCATAAAAATGTTGAATCTTATATACGTTAACTCAAAAAGTCTACACTCTTCGTTATAAGTCGGAAATTGATTTCTGAGACTAAATTGTAAACTAGATAAACTCATCTTTAACAGAAAAAGTTTGAAAAATGTATTGTAATCACAATTAATATGTTCAAGGCAATACGTCTAGTAAAAATTGCATTTCTATGTACGTTGATTCAAGAAAATATGAAGGAAGTCAAATTTTACAATAGAAGAAGGTTGAATGACCAAGCAGAACTAATCCAAATCCTAACAAATTTCATCTATCTTGAATCAAATTGAAAGACAAAGCCAATACAAAAATAAAGAGTTCATAAATTTGTTGAATTTTATATACGTTAACTCGAAAAAGTCTACACTCTTCGTTATAAGTCGGAAATTGATTTCTGAGACTAAATTGTAAACTAGATAAACTCATCTTTAACAGAAAAAGTTTGAAAAATGTATTGTAATCACAATTAATATGTTTTAAGGCAATACGTCTAGTAAAAATTGCATTTCTATGTACGTTGATTCAAGAAAATATGAAGGAAGTCAAATTTCACAATAGAAGAAGGTTGAAAGACCAAGCAGTACTAATCCAAATCCTAACAAATTTCATCTATCTTGAATCAGATAGAAAGACAAAGCCAATACAAAAATAAAGAGTTCATAAATTTGTTGAATTTTATATACATTAACTCAAAATAGTCTACACACTTCGTTATAAGTCGGAAGTTGATTACTGAGACTAAATTGTAAACTAGATAAATTCATCTTTAATATAAAAAGTTTGAAAAATATATTGTAATTACAATTAATATGTTCTAAGGTAATACCTCTAATAAAAATTTCATTTCTGTGTACGTTGATTCATGAAAATATCAAGGAAGTCAAATTTCACAATAGAAGAAGGATGAAAGACCAAGAAGAACTAATCCAAATCCTAACAAACTTCATCTATTTGAATCAAATTGAAAGACAAAACCAATAAAAAAATAAAGAGTTCATAAAAATGTTGAATTTTGTATAGTTAACTCAAAAAAGTTACAAACTTCTGTATAAGTCGGAAATTGATTTATGAGACTAAATTGTAAACTAGATAAACTCATATTTAACAGAAAAAGTTTGAAAAATGTATTTTAATCACAAATTATATGTTCTAAGGAATTACGTCTAGTAAAAATTGCATTTCTATGTTCGTTGAATCAAGAAAATATGAAGGAAGTCAAATTTCACGATAAAAGAAGGATGAAAGACCATGCAGAACTAATCCAAATTCCAACAAATTTCATCTATTTGAATCAAATTGAAAGACAAAGCCAATACAAAAATAAAGAATTCATAAAAATGTTAGATCTTTTATACGTTAACTCAAAAAAGTCTACACTCTTCGTTATAAGTCGGTAGTTGATTTCTGAGACTAAATTGTAAACTTGATAAACTCATCTTTAACAAAAAAATTTTGAGAAATGTATTGTATTCACAATTAATATGTATTTTTTTTTTTGAAAGCCAAAGCCATTGCTCTGAGGCGATTTTTTCCTTAGGGTTTTACAAACTTTCAACTTTTTTCATTCTTCCTCTCAATCATCTTTAGGTGATTTGAGATGGGGGATCCGCCTCAATCATCTACTAATAGGACTCGCTCTTATGCTGATCAGTTGAAAGGAAAACAACAACTTCCAACAACTTCTATTGATCTCAAAACCTTGCCAACACCAACGTCAAAAGAAGGAAAGCCTGCTGTTGTTTTGCCTGAGGAGTTTTATTTAGAAGGTTGTGATATTTGGAAATTCAGTCTCATAGGTCGTTTAGATCTTAAAGGGATCACCTTTCAAGAGGTGAAAAACGATTTGTTAAATCAATGGAAGTTAAGCCAAGATGCTGTTCAATTAATTCCTATGAGTAGAGGTTTCTTTACCATCAAGTTACGCACGCAATCAGCCAAAGATACGATTTTGAATGCTGAAGCTTGGTTTTTTAGAAACCAAAAGTTAAACCTAATTGAGTGGTTTCCTGGTTTTGATGCTGAGAAGCAACGCACATCTCATGCTTCGGTGTGGGTTACTTTTCCAGGGTTACCATTGGAGTTTTGGACAGAAAAAACGTTATTGTCTCTTGCAAAATCGTTAGGAACTCCTATTGTGGTTGATAGAAGAACTCTTGAACATGAATATGGACACTTTGCTTCAGTTTTGGTGGATATTGATTTTTCTGAAGCGGCTACTGATGCTATACATATCACGGTGGGGGGTTTGGATTTTTGGCAAGCTGTTGCGATCCAAAAAATTCCAAAATATTGTTCCAAGTGCAAGTTAATTGGTCATAATGATAAGGAGTGTAGAAAACATTCCAAGGAAACTTCTGAGCATCAACCTTTGGTTACCAATCAATCTCACGAAACTGGTGAAGCGCAACCTGTGAGGAATAACAAGGTTGGTGGTGAATGGCAAGTTGCTAGGCGTAAGAAAAAAGGAAAAAAGAAGGATACAAACAGCTTGGAGGTTATTCATGATGATGAAGAGACTTTTGTTGGGGACGTGGTTGATGAGGAGTTTGCTGCTAAGCTGGTGAAAGCTAAGCAGTTGGAGGCTGTTATGTCACAAGCCAAAGCTGATTTTGAATCTGTCTATGTTGAATTGGCGAGAACTAAACAAGCACAGGCTTCAAAATCAGCCATATTATTGAATGGAAAAGTGGGTGAAACTAATCCTTCAAATATGACAAGTTTGGTTGGAACTAGGATTCCTAAACCTGTTAGGATTGTGACTTCAACTCCAACTCCTCTTTGTGATCAGCTCACGGCTGGGGAGTTTATATTGAATAACAATAAATATAGTGCTCTTAATTCTATGCAAGATGTGGAGGAAAGCACAGCTGATGCAAAGTTTAGGGCTGAACAAGAAGTAAAGAGAATACGCATGCTATCCATGCATAAGATTGTGAATACTACAGCTGGTAGGAATACTTCTTTGGAACCAATTTCTGAATCCGCTTCTCTTCAGGACTCTAATGTCCGTGTTGGTGTTGAACAAGGAAGTTCACCAGGAGTGAACTCTGGAGTTGCTTCTATAGTTGGTAAGGTCTCTAAATCTGGTTTTCAATGCGTGTTCTCTATTGGAACATTAATGGCATTGCACGGGATGCAGCCAAAAATAAGTTAAGAGAGTTAATTCTTGATTTTAAGCCAGATATTTTCTGTCTAGCTGAACCTAAGGTGCATTGTACCTTGCGTTTCTTACACAAATTATATGTGGCTGGTTATAAGAAGGAAGTTATTCATAATGCTGTTGATTCGTCTAAAGGTAACATATGGATTTTTTGGTCCATTGACATAGCTACGCCTGTAGTTATGAATACTAGTAGACAAGCTATTACCATTGCAACAGAGGGGGTGTTGGTTTCCTTTGTTCATGCTAGCTGTTTTCAAGTCACGAGAAGAAGTTTGTGGCAACAACTTTCCTCAGTTGATATTAATACTCCTTGGTTGGTTATGGGTGATTTTAATTGTGTTCTTCGTAATGAGGAGAAAAAAGGAGGCAATCAACCACGTACTTCAGTCATCAATGAGTTTAGTGATTGGATGGATGATAATAATCTTTTTGAAGCTGATTTTTTGGGTTCTAAATTCACCTGGTCTAATAGGCAATATGGTGTTCATAGAATCCTTTGTAAGCTGGATAGAGCTTTGATTAATGAGGCATGGCTCATTAAGTATGAGAATTGGAGGTGTAAAGCTCTTCCCCGTGAAGTTTCCGACAATTCTACTCTTATTGGCTTTCCTTTTGTTAATACTAGACCGAAGAGAGCTCCTTTTAGAGTTCAGAAGATGTGGTTTGCTCATTCTGATTTCATGAGAATGGTAAGTGATTGTTGGAATGCACCGGTTACAGGATCTCCTGCTTCTATTTTTCCTTTCAAGCTCAAGAGGTTAAAAGTTGCTATGAAGGATTGGAATTTACATGTATTTGGCAATATTTTTGCTAAGCTAAAACAAGCTGAATTGACTATGGAAGTGGCTCTTCGTATTTCGGATGAGGATCCAGAGGATATAACTAAGCTGAATTCTGCCAAGGAGGCTTCAGTTATTCTTCAGGAAATTCGTTCTCATCATGTTACTATGCTAAAGCAAAAGTCACGTAATAAATGGCTTTTGGAGGGAGCTAGTAATACTTCTTTCTTTCATGCTAATATCAGAATGCGCAGGAGTAGTAATATGATTTCGGAGTTGGTGGATGATAATGGGGTCGTTATTACTGATTGTAATCAAATTAGAGACTATACGATTTCTTTTTTTGAGTCAAAGTTTAATGGTGATGAGTTGCCTATTGATGAGGAGCTTTTTAATTATGATCATAACATCATCTCGGTGGAGGATAGTCAGAGAATGGATGAAATTCCTACTATGGAGGAGATTAAGAATGCTGTTTTTGATTTGGGTGCGGATAGTGCGCCAGGGCCAGATGGTTTCTCTGGTTGTTTTTATAGGCATTGTTGGGACGTGGTGCAATATGACCTTGTCAGAGCTATCACGTACTGTTGGCAACGGCAAATCATTCCTCATGGTGCTAATTCTAGTCTTATTATTCTTCTTGCCAAGGTTAGAGGAGCCAACACTCTTCGAAGCTTTCGGCCTATTGGTCTTAGTAATTTTTTCTTTAAAATTTTTACTAAGATATTAGCTACAAGACTAGGGAGTGTTCTTGATAATTTGGTTTCAGAAGAACAAGTTGCTTTCATGAAGGGGAGGAACATTCATGAAAACATTACTGTGGCGTCGGAGATGATCAATGATCTGAAAACCAAACGTAAGGATGGCAATTTGGGGTTGAAACTGGATATTACTCAAGCTTTTGACACGGTTAGTTGGTCATTTGTTTTAGAGGTTTTTCGAAGGTATGGTTTCTCTCAAAATTGGTGTTCTTGGATTTTGGTTATTCTTAACTCAGCAAGGATTTCTATTCTTCTTAATGGAAGTCCAGAGGGATTCTTCAAAATCAATAGAGGTCTTCGGCAAGGTGATCCTTTATCTCCTCTTATTTTTGTTCTGGTTGAAGATGTTCTTAGTAGAAATCTTACAAAGTTGTTTGCTGAGAAGATGATGACGCCTATGCTTTCCAAAAGAGGTATTTCTCCCACACATCTTTTCTTTGCTGATGACATTATGATTTTTTGTAAAGGCAATATGAAGAGTCTGCATAATCTTCTTGCTTTGCTTGGTAAATACCAAAGTGCCTCGGGCCAAACTGTCTGTCGTCAAAAGAGTAAGATTTATTATGGTGGTGGTTCTTTGAGTCGCTGTGGGACTATCACTAATTTACTGGGTATGGAAGTTACTACTTTTCCGGACAGGTATTTGGGAGTTCAAATTATGCCTGGAGCAGTTAAGTATCGTCACATTTGTAATGTGATAGAGAAAATTAAGA
This sequence comes from Papaver somniferum, assembly GCF_003573695.1. NCBI lineage: Eukaryota > Viridiplantae > Streptophyta > Magnoliopsida > Ranunculales > Papaveraceae > Papaver > Papaver somniferum. The sequence continues at coordinate 13,382 of NW_020649860.1, forward strand.
ACCAACTTTCAGTTTGGAAAGGTAAGTTACTTTCTTTTCAAGATAGAGTTGTTCTTATCAATTCAGTGATAGCGAGTTATGCTATTCACAACATGGCGGTGTACAAATGGCCTAGGAAATTTGTTCAACAGGCTGAAAGAGTTATTCGTAATTTTCTTTGGTCGGGTGATGCTGATGTTGCAAGGAAATTTGTTGTTGGATATCCAAAGGTTTGCTGTCCGTTGAAGGAAGGGGGTCTTGGTATAACCAGCATGGTTGTTACTAATAAGGCTCTTCTTATGAAGCTATGGTGGAGTGTTCGTTCTTCTAACAAGAAATGGGCTCGTTTCTTATGGGCGAAATTTACTACTAAGCAGGGTAGTATAAAGCTTTATGGGGTAAATTCTTCTATTTTGCCGGGCATGAAACTGATTCATTCTATTGTTGACAAGAATACCAAGGTTCTAATTGGGGACGGGAGGTCTACATCTCTTTATTTTGATGTTTGGTATGGTAATGAGTGTATTGCTGATATGCTTAATGAAACTGACTTGGACAGAAATGTCAAGGTCAGTGATATTATTGTTAATAATGCTTGGATGATGCAGGGAGATCATATTCAGAATTTGGTCTGTGCGGGTGTGGATCTTACAAATTTGCCTTTGTTACAAGGAGGGAATGATTGTAGAGTTTGGATGCCGGAGATGAATGGCCACTTTTCAGTCTCTTCAGCAAAGAATATCATTAGAAGGGCGTATCCAAAATCAGCAATTTATGGTCTTTTGTGGAGGAAAGAAGTTCATCCCAAATTGGCTGCTCAGAATTGGAAGATATGTCGTGAGGTTTGTGCAACTCAAGACAAGATCAGGAGTAGATTCAAAGTTGAAATGGCCAACAAATGTTACTTGTGCAACATGGAGGAAGAATCTTTGGAGCATATTATTTGGAGTTGTACGTTTGCAACTCAAATTTGGCAGTGGTGTTCAGGTTTGTTTAATCTAACACCTTATTATGATATTGTGAATTCATATAAATCAGCAAAGGGTAGAAGTAGAATTGTCAAAGATTTATGGCTTTTAGCTATTTTGGTGATTCGCTCGGAATTATGGCAAACAAGAAATATGGCATGTTTTCAGAATTCTTCTGTTAGCATTCATTTTTTTAAGAAGAGAGTGTTCTATTTGATTAGTGAATACGCTGGTCGTTTGAAGGGTTTCATGCATAATACTACAACGGACTTGGATCTTTTGAACTTTTTCCGTGTGATGCATAGGAAGGTTAAGCAGGTTCAGCCAATTGAGTGCTTTTGGAGTCCGCCAAATAGGGATGAAATTTTATTATGTTGTGATGGAGCAGCCAAAGGAAATCCGGGTATAGCTGGAGCTGGTGTTGTTGTTCGTGATGCTGATTGTAATTTTTTGGGTGCTATGAGTATTGGTTTGGGTTCTACTACTAATTTCTTAGCTGAACTTTATGGTATTATTGTTGGTTTGGAGTGGGCTATGAAGTGGAATGTTAAAAAAGTGGTTGTACGTTCTGATTCAATGGGCACAATTAAGACATTGACGGGTACAAATCTTCCTTGGTTTGTCAAGCACAGATGGAGAAGAATACAAAACAATTATGACTCTATTCGTTTTGTTCATACTTATCGTGAGGCTAATTTTGCAGCAGACAAGATGGCTAAAAGGGGATGTTTTCTTCGTAATGGTGAAGGTTTAAATTATGATGAAAGGCCTGATTTCCTTTTGTCTTTAGAATTTCCTAATGTTGTTTATTTCAGATTCAAGTAGTTTGTAAGTTTTTGGGGTCTTATGATCTCTTTTCTTATGAACACTTTGTACATATTGGTTATTCATTAATACAACATGGATTTAGCAAAAAAAAAACAATTAATATGTTATAAGGCATTACGTCTAGTAAAAATTGCATTTCTATGTACATTGATTCAAGAAAATATGAAGGAAGTCAAATTTCACAATAGAAGAAGGATGGAAGACCAAGAAGAACTAATCCAAATCCTAATAAATTTCATCTATCTTGAATCAAATAGAAAAAAAAAGCTAACACAAAAAGAAAGAGTTCATAAAAATGTTGAATCTTATATACGTTAACTCAAAAAAGTCTACACTCTTCGTTATAAGTCGGAAATTGATTTCTGAGACTAAATTGTAAACTAGATAAACTCATCTTTAACAGAAAAAGTTTGAAAAATGTATTGTAATTATGTTCTAAGGCAATACGTCTAGAAAAAATTGCATATCTATGTACGTTGATTCAAGAAAATATGAAGGAAGTCAAATTTCACAATAGTAGAAGGATGAAAAACCAAGCAGAACTAATCAAAATCCTAACAAATTTCATCTATCTTGAATCAAATAGAAAGAGAAAGCCAACACAAAAAGAAGGAGTTCATAAAAATGTTGAATTTTATATACGATAACTCAAAAAAGTCGACACACTTTGTTATAAGTCGTAAATTGATTTCTCAGACTAAATTGTAAACTAGATAAACTCATCTTTAACATAAAAAGTTTGAAAAATGTATTGTAATCACAAATAATATGTTCTAAGGCATTACGTCTAGTAAAATTGCATTTCTATGTACGTTGATTCAAGAAAATATGAAGGAAGGCAAATTTCACAATAGAAGAAGGATGAAAGACCAATAAGAACTAATCCAAATCCTAACAAATTTCATCCATCTTAAATCAAATAGAAAGACAAAGCCAACACAAAAAGAAAGAGTTCATAAAAATGTTGAATCTTATATACGTTAACTCAAAAAGTCTACACTCTTCGTTATAAGTCGGAAATTGATTTCTGAGACTAAATTGTAAACTAGATAAACTCATCTTTAACAGAAAAAGTTTGAAAAATGTATTGTAATCACAATTAATATGTTCAAGGCAATACGTCTAGTAAAAATTGCATTTCTATGTACGTTGATTCAAGAAAATATGAAGGAAGTCAAATTTTACAATAGAAGAAGGTTGAATGACCAAGCAGAACTAATCCAAATCCTAACAAATTTCATCTATCTTGAATCAAATTGAAAGACAAAGCCAATACAAAAATAAAGAGTTCATAAATTTGTTGAATTTTATATACGTTAACTCGAAAAAGTCTACACTCTTCGTTATAAGTCGGAAATTGATTTCTGAGACTAAATTGTAAACTAGATAAACTCATCTTTAACAGAAAAAGTTTGAAAAATGTATTGTAATCACAATTAATATGTTTTAAGGCAATACGTCTAGTAAAAATTGCATTTCTATGTACGTTGATTCAAGAAAATATGAAGGAAGTCAAATTTCACAATAGAAGAAGGTTGAAAGACCAAGCAGTACTAATCCAAATCCTAACAAATTTCATCTATCTTGAATCAGATAGAAAGACAAAGCCAATACAAAAATAAAGAGTTCATAAATTTGTTGAATTTTATATACATTAACTCAAAATAGTCTACACACTTCGTTATAAGTCGGAAGTTGATTACTGAGACTAAATTGTAAACTAGATAAATTCATCTTTAATATAAAAAGTTTGAAAAATATATTGTAATTACAATTAATATGTTCTAAGGTAATACCTCTAATAAAAATTTCATTTCTGTGTACGTTGATTCATGAAAATATCAAGGAAGTCAAATTTCACAATAGAAGAAGGATGAAAGACCAAGAAGAACTAATCCAAATCCTAACAAACTTCATCTATTTGAATCAAATTGAAAGACAAAACCAATAAAAAAATAAAGAGTTCATAAAAATGTTGAATTTTGTATAGTTAACTCAAAAAAGTTACAAACTTCTGTATAAGTCGGAAATTGATTTATGAGACTAAATTGTAAACTAGATAAACTCATATTTAACAGAAAAAGTTTGAAAAATGTATTTTAATCACAAATTATATGTTCTAAGGAATTACGTCTAGTAAAAATTGCATTTCTATGTTCGTTGAATCAAGAAAATATGAAGGAAGTCAAATTTCACGATAAAAGAAGGATGAAAGACCATGCAGAACTAATCCAAATTCCAACAAATTTCATCTATTTGAATCAAATTGAAAGACAAAGCCAATACAAAAATAAAGAATTCATAAAAATGTTAGATCTTTTATACGTTAACTCAAAAAAGTCTACACTCTTCGTTATAAGTCGGTAGTTGATTTCTGAGACTAAATTGTAAACTTGATAAACTCATCTTTAACAAAAAAATTTTGAGAAATGTATTGTATTCACAATTAATATGTTATAAGGCATTACGTCTAGTAAAAATTGCATTTCTATGTACATTGATTCAAGAAAATATGAAGGAAGTCAAATTTCACAATAGAAGAAGGATGGAAGACCAAGAAGAACTAATCCAAATCCTAATAAATTTCATCTATCTTGAATCAAATAGAAAAAAAAAGCTAACACAAAAAGAAAGAGTTCATAAAAATGTTGAATCTTATATAAGTTAACTCAAAAAAGTCTACACTCTTCGTTATAAGTCGGAAATTGATTTCTGAGACTAAATTGTAAACTAGATAAACTCATCTTTAACAGAAAAAGTTTGAAAAATGTATTGTAATTATGTTCTAAGGCAATACGTCTAGCAAAAATTGCATATCTATGTACGTTGATTCAAGAAAATATGAAGGAAGTCAAATTTCTCAATAGTAGAAGGATGAAAAACCAAGCAGAACTAATCAAAATCCTAACAAATTTCATCTATCTTGAATCAAATAGAAAGAGAAAGCCAACACAAAAAGAAGGAGTTCATAAAAATGTTGAATTTTATATACGATAACTCAAAAAAGTCGACACACTTTGTTATAAGTCGTAAATTGATTTCTCAGACTAAATTGTAAACTAGATAAACTCATCTTTAACATAAAAAGTTTGAAAAATGTATTGTAATCACAAATAATATGTTCTAAGGCATTACGTCTAGTAAAATTGCATTTCTATGTACGTTGATTCAAGAAAATATGAAGGAAGGCAAATTTCACAATAGAAGAAGGATGAAAGACCAATAAGAACTAATCCAAATCCTAACAAATTTCATCCATCTTGAATCAAATACAAAGACAAAGCCAACACAAAAAGAAAGAATTCATAAAAATGTTGAATCTTATATACGTTAACTCAAAAAGTCTACCCTCTTCGTTATAAGTCGGAAATTGATTTCTGAGACTAAATTGTAAACTAGATAAACTCATCTTTAACAGAAAAAGTTTGAAAAATGTATTGTAATCACAAGTAATATGTTCAAGGCAATACGTCTAGTAAAAATTGCATTTCAATGTACGTTGATTCAAGAAAATATGAAGGAAGTCAAATTTTACAATCGAAGAAGGTTGAATGACCAAGCAGAACTAATCCAAATCCTAACAAATTTCATCTATCTTGAATCAAATTGAAAGACAAAGCCAATACAAAAATAAAGAGTTCATAAATTTGTTGAATTTTATATACGTTAACTCAAAAAAGTCTACACTCTTCGTTATAAGTCGAAAATTGATTTCTGAGACTAAATTGTAAACTAGATAAACTCATCTTTAACAGAAAAAGTTTGAAAAATGTATTGTAATCACAATTAATATGTTTTAAGGCAATACGTCTAGTAAAAATTGCATTTCTATGTACGTTGATTCAAGAAAATATGAAGGAAGTCAAATTTCACAATAGAAGAAGGTTGAAAGACCAAGCAGAACTAATCCAAATCCTAACAAATTTCATCTGTCTTGAATCAGATAGAAAGACAAAGCCAATACAAAAATAAAGAGTTCATAAATTTGTTGAATTTTATATACATTAACTCAAAATAGTCTACACACTTCGTTATAAGTCGGAAGTTGATTACTGAGACTAAATTGTAAACTAGATAAATTCATCTTTAATATAAAAAGTTTGAAAAATATATTGTAATTACAATTAATATGTTCTAAGGTAATACCTCTAATAAAAATTTCATTTCTGTGTACGTTGATTCATGAAAATATCAAGGAAGTCAAATTTCACAATAGAAGAAGGATGAAAGACCAAGAAGAACTAATCCAAATCCTAACAAATTTCATCCATCTTGAATCAAATAGAAAGACAAAGCCAACACAAAAAGAAGGAGTTCATAAAAATGTTGAATTTTATATACGATAACTCAAAAAAGTCGACACACTTTGTTATAAGTCGTAAATTGATTTCTCAGACTAAATTGTAAACTAGATAAACTCATCTTTAACATAAAAAGTTTGAAAAATGTATTGTAATCACAAATAATATGTTCTAAGGCATTACGTCTAGTAAAATTGCATTTCTATGTACGTTTATTCAAGAAAATATGAAGGAAGGCAAATTTCACAATAGAAGAAGGATGAAAGACCAATAAGAACTAATCCAAATCCTAACAAATTTCATCCATCTTGAATCAAATAGAAAGACAAAGCCAACACAAAAAGAAAGAGTTCATAAAAATGTTGAATCTTATATACGTTAACTCAAAAAGTCTACACTCTTCGTTATAAGTCGGAAATTGGTTTCTGAAACTAAATTGTAAACTAGATAAACTCATCTTTAACAGAAAAAGTTTGAAAAATGTATTGTAATCACAATTAATATGTTCTAAGGCAATACGTCTAGTAAAAATTGCATTTCTATGTACGTTGATTTAAGAAAATATGAAGGAAGTCAAATTTCACAATAGATAAGGTTGAATGACCAAGCAGAACTAATCCAAATCCTAACAAATTTCATCTATCTTGAATCAGATAGAAAGACAAAGCCAATACAAAAATAAAGAGTTCACAAATTTGTTGAATTTTATATACGTTAACTCAAAAAAGTCTACACTGTTCGTTATAAGTCGGAAATTGATTTCTGAGACTTAATTTTAAACTAGATAAACTCATCTTTAACAGAAAAAGTTTGAAAAATGTATTGTAATTATGTTCTAAGGCAATACGTCTAGCAAAAATTGCATATCTATGTACGTTGATTCAAGAAAATATGAAGGAAGTCAAATTTCACAACAGTAGAAGGATTAAAAACCAAGCAGAACTTATCAAAATCCTAACAGATTTCATCTATCTTGAACAAATAAAAACAGAAAGCCAACACAAAAAGAAAGAGTTCATAAAAATGTTGAATTTTATATACGATAACTCAAAAAATTCGACACACTTTGTTATAAGTCGTAAATTGATTTCTCAGACTAAATTGTAAACTAGATAAACTCATCTTTAACATAAAAAGTTTGAAAAATGTATTGTAATCACAAATAATATGTTCTAAGGCATTACGTCTAGTAAAATTGCATTTCTATGTACGTTGATTCAAGAAAATATGAAGGAAGGCAAATTTCACAATAGAAGAAGGATGAAAGACCAATAAGAACTAATCCAAATCCTAACAAATTTCATCCATCTTGAATCAAATAGAAAGACAAAACCAACACAAAAAGAAAGAGTTCATAAAAATGTTGAATCTTATATACGTTAACTCAAAAAAGTCTACACTCTTCGTTATAAGTCGGAAATTGATTTCTGACACTAAATTGTAAACTAGATAAACTCATCTTTAACAGAAAAAGTTTGAAAAATGTATTGTAATTACAATTAACATGTTATAAGGCAATATGTCTAGTAAAAATTGCATTTCTATGTACGTTGATTCAAGAAAATATGAATGAAGTCAAATTTCACAATAGAAGAAGGATGAAATACCAAGAAGAACTAATCGAAATCCTAACAAATTTCATCTATCTTGAATTAAATAGAAAGACAAAGCCAACACAAAAATAAACAGTTCATAAAAATGTTGAGTTTTATATACGTTAACTCAAAAAATTCCACACACTTTGTTATAAGTCTGAAATTGATTTCTGAAACTAAATTGTAAACTGGATAAACTCGGCTTTAACAGAAAAGTTTGAAAAATGTATTGTAATCACAATTAATATGTTTTAAGGCAGTACGTCTAGTAAAAATTGCATTTCTATGTACGTTGATTCAAGAATATATGAAGGAAGTCAAATTTCACTATAGAAGAAGGACGAAAGACCAAGCAGAACTAATCTAAATCCTAACAAATTTCATCTATCTTGAATCAGATTGAAAGACAAAGCCAATACAAAAATAAAGAGTTCATAAATTTGTTGAATTTTATATACATTAACTCAAAATAGTCTACACACTTCGTTATAAGTCGGAAGTTGATTACTGAGACTAAATTGTAAACTAGATAAATTCATCTTTAACAGAAAAAGTTTGAAAAATGTATTTTAATCACAAATTATATGTTCTAAGGAATTACGTTTAGTAAAAATTGCATTTCTATGTTCGTTGAATCAAGAAAATATGAAGGAAGTCAAATTTCACAATAAAAGAAGGATGAAAGACCATGCAGAACTAATCCAAATTCCAACAAATTTCATCTATTTGAATCAAATTGAAAGACAAAGCCAATACAAAAATAAAGAATTCATAATAATGTTAGATCTTTTATACGTTAACTCAAAAAAGTCTACACTCTTCGTTATAAGTCGGTAGTTGATTTCTGAGACTAAATTGTAAACTTGATAAACTCATCTTTAACAAAAAAATTTTGAGAAATGTATTGTATTCACAATTAATATGTTATAAGGCATTACGTCTACTAAAAATTGCATTTCTATGTACATTGATTCAAGAAAATATGAAGGAAGTCAAATTTCACAATAGAAGAAGGATGGAAGACCAAGAAGAACTAATCCAAATCCTAATAAATTTCATCTATCTTGAATCAAATAGAAAGACAAAGCTAACACAAAAAGAAAGAGTTCATAAAAATGTTGAATCTTATATACGTTAACTCAAAAAAGTCTACACTCTTCGTTATAAGTCGGAAATTGATTTCTGAGACAAAATTGTAAACTAGATAAACTCATCTTTAACAGAAAAAGTTTGAAAAATGTATTGTAGTTATGTTCTAAGGCAATACGTCTAGCAAAAATTGCATATCTATGTACGTTGATTCAAGAAAATATGAAGGAAGTCAAATTTCACAATAGTAGAAGGATGAAAAACCAAGCAGAACTAATCAAAATCCTAACAAATTTCATCTATCTTGAATCAAATAGAAAGAGAAATCCAACACAAAAAGAAGGAGTTCATAAAAATGTTGAATTTTATATACGATAACTCAAAAAAGTCGACACACTTTGTTATAAGTCGTAAATTGATTTCTCAGACTAAATTGTAAACTAGATAAACTCATATTTAACAAAAAAATTTTGAGAAATGTATTGTATTCACAATTAATATGTTGTAAGGCATTACGTCTAGTAAAAATTGCATTTCTATGTACATTGATTCAAGAAAATATGAAGGAAGTCAAATTTCACAATAGAAGAAGGATGGAAGACCAAGAAGAACTAATCCAAATCCTAATAAATTTCATCTATCTTGAATCAAATAGAAAGACAAAGCTAACACAAAAAGAAAGAGTTCATAAAAATGTTGAATCTTATATACGTTAACTCAAAAAAGTCTACACTCTTCGTTATAAGTCGGAAATTGATTTCTGAGACTAAATTGTAAACTAGATAAACTCATCTTTAACAGAAAAAGTTTGAAAAATGTATTGTAATTATGTTCTAAGGCAATACGTCTAGCAAAAATTGCATATCTATGTACGTTGATTCAAGAAAATATGAAGGAAGTCAAATTTCACAATAGTAGAAGGATGAAAAACCAAGCAGAACTAATCAAAATCCTAACAAATTTCATCTATCTGGAATCAAATAGAAAGAGAAAGCCAACACAAAAAGAAGGAGTTCATAAAAATGTTGAATTTTATATACGATAACTCAAAAAAGTCGACACACTTTGTTATAAGTCGTAAATTGATTTCTCAGACTAAATTGTAAACTAGATAAACTCATCTTTAACATAAAAAGTTTGAAAAATGTATTGTAATCACAAATAATATGTTCTAAGGCATTACGTCTAGTAAAATTGCATTTCTATGTACGTTGATTCAAGAAAATATGAAGGAAGGCAAATTTCACAATAGAAGAAGGATGAAAGACCAATAAGAACTAATCCAAATCCTAACAAATTTCATCCATCTTGAATCAAATAGAAAGACAAAGCCAACACAAAAAGAAAGAGTTCATAAAAATGTTGAATCTTATATACGTTAACTCAAAAAGTCTACACTCTTCGTTATAAGTCGGAAATTGATTTCTGAGACTAAATTGTAAACTAGATAAACTCATCTTTAACAGAAAAAGTTTGAAATATGTATTGTAATCACAATTAATATGTTCAAGGCAATACGTCTAGTAAAAATTGCATTTCTATGTACGTTGATTCAAGAAAATATGAAGGAAGTCAAATTTTACAATAGAAGAAGGTTGAATGACCAAGCAGAACTAATCCAAATCCTAACAAATTTCATCTATCTTGAATCAAATTGAAAGACAAAGCCAATACAAAAATAAAGAGTTCATAAATTTGTTGAATTTTATATACGTTAACTCAAAAAAGTCTACACTCTTCGTTATAAGTCGGAAATTGATTTCTGAGACTAAATTGTAAACTAGATAAACTCATCTTTAACAGAAAAAGTTTGAAAAATGTATTGTAATCACAATTAATATGTTTTAAGGCAATACGTCTAGTAAAAATTGCATTTCTATGTACGTTGATTCAAGAAAATATGAAGGAAGTCAAATTTCACAATAGAAGAAGGTTGAAAGACCAAGCAGAACTAATCCAAATCCTAACAAATTTCATCTATCTTGAATCAAATAGAAAGACAAAGCCAACACAAAAAGAAAGAGTTCATAAAAATGTTGAATTTTATATACGTTAACTCAAAAAAGTCTACACATTTCGTTATAAGTCAGAAATTGAGTTCTGAGACTAAATTGTAAACTAGATAAACTCATCTTTAACAGAAAAAGTTTGTAAAATGTATTGTAATTACAATTAATATGTTCTAAGGCAATACGTCTAGTAATAATTGTATTTCTATGTACGTTGATTCAAGAAAATATGAAGCAAGTCAAATTTCACAATAGAAGAAGGATGAAAGACCATGCAGAACTAATCCAAATCCTAACAAATTTCATCTATCTTGAATCAAATAGAAAGACAAAGCCAACACAAAAAGAAAGAGTTCAGAAAAATGTTGAATTTTATATACGTTAACTCAAAAAAGTCTACACATTTCGTTATAAGTCGGAAATTGATTTCTGAGACTAAATTGTAAACTAGATAAACTCATCTTTAACAGAAAAAGTTTGAAAAATGTGTTGTAATTACAATTAATATGTTCTAGGGCAATACGTCTAGTAAAAATTGCATTTCTATGTACGTTGATTCAAGAAAATATGAAGGAAGTCAAATTTCACAATAGAAGAAAGATGAAAGACCATGCAGAACTAATCCAAATCCTAACAAATTTCATCTATCTTGAATCAAATAGAAACACAAAGCCAACATAAAAAGAAAGAGTTCATAAAAATGTTGAATTTTATATACGTTAACTCAAAAAAGTCTACACAATTCGTTATAAGTCGGAAATTGATTTTTGAGACTAAATTGCAAACTAGATAAACTCACCTTTAACAGAAAAGGTTTGAAAAATGTATTGTAATCACAAATAATATGTTCTAAGGCATTCCGTCTAGTAAAAATTGCATTTCTATGTACGTTGATTCAAGAAAATATGAAGGAAGTCAAATTACACAATAGAAGAAAGATGAAAGACCATGCAGAACTAATCCAAATCCTAACAAATTTCATCTATCTTGAATCAAATAGAAAGACAAAACCAACATAAAAAGAAAGAGTTCATAAAAATGTTGTATTTTATATACATTAACTCAAAAAAGTCTACACATTTCGTTATAAGTCGGAAATAAATTTCTGAGACTAAATTGTAAACTAGATAAACTCATCTTTAACAGAAAAATTTTGAGAAATGTATTGTAATTACAATGAATATGTTCTAAGGAAATACGCCTTGTAAAAATTGCATTTTTATGTACGTTGATTCAAGAAAATATGAAGGAAGTCAAATTTCACAATAGAAGAAAGATGAAAGACCATGCAGAACAAATCCAAATCCTAACAAATTTCATCTATCTTGAATCAAATAGAAAGACAAATCCAACACAAAAAAGAAAGAGTTCATAAAAATGTTGAATTTTATATACGTTAACTCAAAAAAGTCTACACACCTCGTTATTAGTCAGAAATTGATTTCTGAGACTAAATTGTAAACTAGATAAACTCATCTTTAACAAAAAAAAGTTTGAAAATGTATTGTAATTACAATAAATATGTTTTAAGGCAATACGTTTAGTAAAAATTGCATTTCTATGTACGTTGATTCAAGAAAATATGAAGGAAGTCAAATTTCACAATAGAAGAAGGATGAAAGACCATGCAGAACTAATCCAAATCCTAACAAATTTCATCTATCTTGAATCAAATAGAAACACAAAGCCAACATAAAAAGAAAGAGTTCATAAAAATGTTGAATTTTATATACGTTAACTCAAAAAAGTCTACACATTTCGTTATAAGTCGGAAATTGATTTCTGAGACTAAATTGTAAACTATATAAACTCATCTTTAACAGAAAAAGTTTGAAAAATGTATTGTAATTACAATTAATATGTTCTAAGGCAATACATCTAGTAAAAATTGCATTTTTATGTACGTTGATTCAAGAAAATATGAAGGAAGTCAAATTTCACAATTGAAGAAAGATGAAAGACCATGCAGAACTAATCCAAATCCTAACAAATTTCATCTATCTTGAATCAAATAGAAAGACAAATCCAACATAAAAAGAAAGAGTTCATAAAAATGTTGTATTTTATATACGTTAACTCAAAAAAGTCTACACATTTCGTTATAAGTCGGAAATTGATTTCTAGGACTAAATTGTAAACTAGATAAACTCATCTTTAATAGAAAAATTTTGAGAAATGTATTGTAATTACAATTAATATGTTCTAAGGAAATACGCCTTGTAAAAATTGCATTTTTATGTACGTTGATTCAAGAAAATATGAAGGAAGTCAAATTTCACAATAGAAGAAAGATGAAAGACCATGCAGAACTAATCCAAATCCTAACAAATTTCATCTATCTTGAATCAAATAGAAAGACAAAGCCAACACAAAAAAGAAAGAGTTCATAAAAATGTTGAATTTTATATACGTTAACTCAAAAAAGTCTACACACCTTGTTATTAGTCAGAAATTGATTTCTGAGACTAAATTGCAAACTAGATAAACTCACCTTTAACAGAAAAGGTTTGAAAAATGTATTGTAATCACAAATAATATGTTCTAAGGCAATACATCTAGTAAAAATTGCATTTCTATGTACGTTGATTCAAGAAAATATGAAGGAAGTCAAATTTCACAATAGAAGAAAGATGAAAGACCATGCAGAACTAATCCAAATCCTAACAAATTTCATCTATCTTGAATCAAATAGAAAGACAAAACCAACATAAAAAGAAAGAGTTCATAAAAATGTTGAATTTTATATACGTTAACTCAAAAAAGTCTACACATTTCTTTATAAGTTGGAAATTGATTTCTGAGACTAAATTGTAAACTAGATGAACTCATCTTTAACAGAAAAAGTTTGAAAAATGTATTGTAATTACAATTAATATGTTCTAAGGCAATACATCTAGTAAAAATTGCATTTCTATGTACGTTGATTCAAGAAAATATGAAGAAAGTCAAATTTCACAATAGAAGAAAGATGAAAGACCATGCAGAACTAATCCAAATCCTAACAAATTTCATCTATCTTGAATCAAATAGAAAGACAAAACCAACATAAAAAGAAAGAGTTCATAAAAATGTTGAATTTTATATACGTTAACTCAAAAAAGTCTACACATTTCTTTATAAGTTGGAAATTGATTTCTGAGACTAATTTGTAAACTAGATATTTTTTTTTTGCTAAATCCAAGTTGTATTAATGAATAACCAATATGTACAAAGTGTTCATAAGAAAAGAGATCATAAGACCCCAAAAACTTACAAACTACTTGAATCTGAAATAAACAACATTAGGAAATTCTAAAGACAAAAGGAAATCAGGCCTTTCATCATAATTTAAACCTTCACCATTACGAAGATAACATCCCCTTTTAGCCATCTTGTCTGCTGCAAAATTAGCCTCACGATAAGTATGAACAAAACGAATAGAGTCATAATTGTTTTGTATTCTTCTCCATCTGTGCTTGACAAACCAAGGAAGATTTGTACCCGTCAATGTCTTAATTGTGCCCATTGAATCAGAACGTACAACCACTTTTTTAACATTCCACTTCATAGCCCACTCCAAACCAACAATAATACCATAAAGTTCAGCTAAGAAATTAGTAGTAGAACCCAAACCAATACTCATAGCACCCAAAAAATTACAATCAGCATCACGAACAACAACACCAGCTCCAGCTATACCCGGATTTCCTTTGGCTGCTCCATCACAACATAATAAAATTTCATCCCTATTTGGCGGACTCCAAAAGCACTCAATTGGCTGAACCTGCTTAACCTTCCTATGCATCACACGGAAGTCAAATTTCACAATAGAAGAAGGATGAAAGACCATGCAAAACTAATCCAAATCCTAACAAATTTCATCTATCTTGAATCAAATAGAAAGACAAAGGTAACACAAAAAGAAAGAGTTCATTAAAATGCTGAATTTTATATACGTTAACTCAAAAAAGTCTACACATTTCGTTATAAGTCGGAAATTGATTTCTGAGACTAAATTGTAAAGTAGATAAACTCATCTTTAATAGAAAAAGTAAAATTGTATTGTAATTACAATTAATATTTTCTAAGGCAATACGTCTAGTAAAAATTGCATTTCTATGTACGTTGATTCAAGAAAATATGAAGGAAGTCAAATTTCACAATAGAAGAAAGATAAAAGACCTTGCAGAACTAATCCAAATCCTAATGAATTTCATCTATCTTGAATCAAATAGAAAGACAAAGCCAATATAAAAAGAAAAAGTTCATTAAAATGCTGAATTTATATACGTTAACTGAAAAAAGTCTACACATTTCGTTATAAGTCGGAAATTGATTTCTGAGACTAAATTGTAAGCTAGATAAACTCATCTTTAACAGAAAAAGTTTGAAAAATGTATTGTAATTACAATTAGTATGTTCTAATGCAATTCGTCTAGTAAAAATTTCATTTCTATGTACGTTGATTCAAGAAAATATGAAGGAAGTCAAATTTCACAATAGAAGAAGGATGAAAGACCATGCAAAACTAATCCAAATCCTAACAAATTTCATCTATCTTGAATCAAATAGAAAGACAAAGGTAACACAAAAAGAAAGAGTTCATAAAAATGTTGAATTTTATATACGTTAACTCGAAAAAGTCTACACATTTCGTTATATGTCGAAAATTGATTTCTGAGACTAAATTGTAAACTAGATAAACTCATCTTTAACAGAAAAAGTTTGAAAAATGTATTGTAATTACAATTAATATGTTCTAAGGCAATACGTCTAGTAAAAATTGCATTTATATGTACGTTGATTCAAGAAAATATGAAGGAAGTCAAATTTCACAATAGAAGAAGGATGAAAGACCATGCAAAACTAATCCAAATCCTAACAAATTTCATCTATCTTGAATCAAATAGAAAGACAAAGCCAACACAAAAAGACAGAGTTCATAAAAATGTTGAATTTAATATACGTTAACTCAAAAAAGTCTACACACTTCGTTATAAGTCGGAATTTCTGAGAATAAATTGTAAACTAGATAAACTCATCTTTAACTGAAAAAGTTTGAAAAATGTATTGTAATCACAAATAATATGTTCTAAGGCATTACGTCTACTAAAAATTGCATTTCTATGTACGTTGATTCAAGAAAATATGAAGGAAGTCAAATTTCACAATAGAAGAAGGTTGAAAGACCAAGCAGAACTAATCCAAATCCTAACAAATTTCATCTATCTTGAATCAGATAGAAAGACAAAGCCAATACAAAAATAAAGAGTTCATAAATTTGTTGAATTTTATATACATTAACTCAAAATAGTCTACACACTTCGTTATAAGTCGGAAGTTGATTACTGAGACTAAATTGTAAACTAGATAAATTCATCTTTAATATAAAAAGTTTGAAAAATATATTGTAATTACAATTAATATGTTCTAAGGTAATACCTCTAATAAAAATTTCATTTCTATGTACGTTGATTCATGAAAATATCAAGGAAGTCAAATTTCACAATAGAAGAAGGATGAAAGACCTAGAAGAACTAATCCAAATGCTAACAAATTTCATCCATCTTGAATCAAATAGAAAGACAAAGCCAACACAAAAAGAAGGAGTTCATAAAAATGTTGAATTTTATATATGATAACTCAAAAAAGTCGACACACTTTGTTATAAGTCGTAAATTGATTTCTCAGACTAAATTGTAAACTAGATAAACTCATCTTTAACATAAAAAGTTTGAAAAATGTATTGTAATCACAAATAATATGTTCTAAGGCATTACGTCTAGTAAAATTGCATTTCTATGTACGTTGATTCAAGAAAATATGAAGGAAGGCAAATTTCACAATAGAAGAAGGATGAAAGACCAATAAGAACTAATCCAAATCCTAACAAATTTCATCCATCTTGAATCAAATAGAAAGACAAAGCCAACACAAAAAGAAAGAGTTCATAAAAATGTTGAATCTTATATACGTTAACTCAAAAAGTCTACACTCTTCGTTATAAGTCGGAAATTGATTTCTGAAACTAAATTGTAAGCTAGATAAACTAATCTTTAACAGAAAAAGTTTGAAAAATGTATTGTAATCACAATTAATATGTTCTAAGGCAATACGTCTAGTAAAAATTGCATTTCTATGTACGTTGATTTAAGAAAATATGAAGGAAGTCAAATTTCACAATAGAAGAAGGTTGAATGACCAAGCAGAACTAATCCAAATCCTAAAAAATTTCATCTATCTTGAATCAGATAGAAAGACAAAGCCAATTCAAAAATAAAGAGTTCACAAATTTGTTGAATTTTATATACGTTAACTCAAAAAAGTCTACACTGTTCGTTATAAGTCGGAAATTGATTTCTGAGACTTAATTTTAAACTAGATAAACTCATCTTTAACAGAAAAAGTTTGAAAAATGTATTGTAATTATGTTCTAAGGCAATACGTCTAGCAAAAATTGCATATCTATGTACGTTGATTCAAGAAAATATGAAGGAAGTCAAATTTCACAACAGTAGAAGGATGAAAAACCAAGCAGAACTAATCAAAATCCTAACAAATTTCATCTATCTTGAACAAATAGAAACAGAAAGCCAACACAAAAAGAAAGAGTTCATAAAAATGTTGAATTTTATATACGATAACTCAAAAAAGTCGACACACTTTGTTATAAGTCGTAAATTGATTTCTCAGACTAAATTTTAAACTAGATAAACTCATCTTTAACATAAAAAGTTTGAAAAATGTATTGTAATCACAAATAATATGTTCTAAGGCATTACGTCTAGTAAAATTGCATTTCTATGTACGTTGATTCAAGAAAATATGAAGGAAGGCAAATTTCACAATAGAAGAAGGATGAAAGACCAATAAGAACTAATCCAAATCCTAACAAATTTCATCCATCTTGAATCAAATAGAAAGACAAAACCAACACAAAAAGAAAGAGTTCATAAAAATGTTGAATCTTATATACGTTAACTCAAAAAAGTCTACACTCTTCGTTATAAGTCGGAAATTGATTTCTGAAACTAAATTGTAAACTAGATAAACTCATCTTTAACAGAAAAAGTTTGAAAAATGTATTGTAATTACAATTAACATGTTATAAGGCAATATGTCTAGTAAAAATTGCATTTCTATGTACGTTGATTCAAGAAAATATGAATGAAGTCAAATTTCACAATAGAAGAAGGATGAAATACCAAGAAGAACTAATCGAAATCCTAACAAATTTCATCTATCTTGAATTAAATAGAAAGACAAAGCCAACACAAAAAGAAACAGTTCATAAAAATGTTGAGTTTTATATACGTTAACTCAAAAAATTCCACACACTTTTTATAAGTCTGAAATTGATTTCTGAAACTAAATTGTAAACTGGATAAACTCGGCTTTAACAGAAAAGTTTGAAAAATGTATTGTAATCACAATTAATATGTTTTAAGGCAGTACGTCTAGTAAAAATTGCATTTCTATGTACGTTGATTCAAGAATATATGAAGGAAGTCAAATTTCACTATAGAAGAAGGACGAAAGACCAAGCAGAACTAATCTAAATCCTAACAAATTTCATCTATCTTGAACCGAATAGAAAGACAAAACCAACACAAAAAGAAAGAGTTCATAAAAATATTGAATTTTATATAAGTTAACTCAAAAAGGTCTACACACTTCGTTATAAGTCTGAAATTGATTTCTGAAACTAAATTGTAAACTAGATAAACTCATCTTTAACAGAAAAAGTTTGAAAAATGTTTTTTTTTTTTTGCTAGGTCAAAATGGTTTATTAAAGCAAAAAAGCGTAATTACAAGAATTACAAAATGGGAGGCTAAAGGCCTCCCTACCCCCATAAACCGAAGGGGTAAAAAAATTTAAAACACATAAAATAAGCTCCTAAACACTTAAAAACAACATAAAGAAGAAAACTAGGTAAATTAGAAACGTTTTCGCCCCTTATTTCCAAATCTAAAATTCTTCTTCTTGGGAATGAGACTAGCAATAATTTGAGTCAAATCATAGTCACGATAAGTCTCTTTGTAATCATCTTCATAATCAGCATAAGTTTCAACATAGTCACAATTCTCTTCATTTTCATCTGAAGCATATTTACCACCCGGAACAAGCTTAATAGGAGATTGAGCTTTCTTCTTAGTTAACATTCTATCTAGTTGCTCCTTTTTTTCCTTGAAATAGTCTTGTCTATAAATTGGATCTCTAATGAATTTAGCACGCACTTCGTCAATTTATCTGAAATAGTCTTGAAAAATGTATTGTAATCACAAATAATATGTTCTAAGGCATTACGTCAAGTGAAAATTGCATTTCTATGTACGTTGATTCAAGAAAATATGAAGGAAGTCAAATTTCACAAAATAAGAAGGATGAAAGACCAGCCAGAACTAATCCAAATTCTAACAAATTTCATCTATTTGAATCAAATTGAAAGACAAAGCCAATACAAAAATAAATAGTTAATAAAAATGTTTAATTTTTTATACGTTATCTCAAAATAGTCTGCACTCTTCGTTATAAGTCGGAAGTTGATTTCTGTGACTAAATTGTAAACTAGATAAACTCATCTTTAATAGAAAATTTTTAAAAATGTATTGTAATCACAATTAATATGTTCTAAGGCAGTACGTCTAGTAAAAATTGCATTTCTATGTACGTTGATTCAAAAATATATGAAGGAAGTCAAATTTCACTATAGAAGAAAGACGAAAGACCAAGCAGAACTAACCCAAATCCTAACAAATTTCATCTATCTTGAATCAAATAGAAAGACAAAGCCAACACAAAAAGAAAGAGTTCATAAAAATGTTGAATTTTAGATACGTTAACTCAAAAAAATCTACACACTTCTTTATACTTCTGAAATAGATTTATGAAACTTAATTGTAAACTAGAAAAACTTATTTTTAAGAGAAAAAGTTTGAAAAATGTATTGTAATCACAAATAATATGTTCTAAGGCATTACATCTAGTAAATATTGCATTTCTATGTACGTTGATTCAAGAAAATATGAAGGAAGTCAAATTTCACAATATAAGAAGGATGAAAGACTAGTCAGAACTAATCCAAATTCTAACAAATTTAATCTATTTGAATCAAATTGAAAGACAAAGCCGATACAAAAATAAAGAGTTCATAAAAATGTTGATTTTTTATACGTTAACTCAAAAAAGTATAAACTCTTCGTTATAATTCAGAAGTTGATTTCTGAGACTAAATTGTAAACTAGATAAACTCATCTTTAACAGAAACTTTTTGAAAAATATATTGTAATCACAATTAATATGTTCTAAGGCAGTACGTCTAGTAAAAATTGCATTTCTATGTACATTGATTCAAAAATATATGAAGGAAGTCAAATTTCACTATAGAAGAAAGACGAAAGACCAAGCAGAACTAACCCAAATCCTAACAAATTTCATCTATCTTGAATCAAATAGAAAGACAAAGCCAGCACAAAAACAAAGTGTTCATAAAAATGTTGAATTTTATATACGTTAACTCAAAAAGTCTACACACTTTGTTATAAGTCGGGAATTGATTTCTGAAACTAAATTATAAACTAGATACACTCATCTTTAATATAAAAAGTTTGAAAAATGTATTGTAATCACAAATAATATGTTCTAAGGCTTTACGTCTAGTAAAAATTGCATTTCTATGTACGTTGATTCAAGAAAATATGATGGAAGTCAATCACAATATAAGAAGGATGAAAGACCATCCAGAACTAATACAAATTCTAACAAATTTCATATATTTGAATCAAATTGAAAGACAAAGCCAATACAAAAATAAAGAGTTCATAAAAATGTTGAATTTTTTATACGTTAACTCAAAAAAGTCTACACTCTTCGTTATAAGTCAAAAGTTGATTTCTGAGACTAAATTGTAAACTAGATAAACTCATCTTTAACAGAAAAAGTTTGAAAAATGTATTGTAATCACAATTAATATGTTTTAAGGTAGTACGTCTAGTAAAAATTACATTTCTATGTACGTTAATTCAAGAATATACGAAGGAAGTCAAATTTCACAATAGAAGAAGGATGAAAGACCAAGAAGAACTAATCCAAATCCTAACAAATTTCATCTATCTTGAATCAAATAGAAAGACAAAGCTAACACAAAAAGAAAGAGTTCATAAAAATTTTGAATCTTATATACGTTAACTCAAAAAAGTCTGCACTCTTCGTTATAAGTCGGAAATTGATTTCTTAGACTAAATTGTAAACTAGATAAACTCATCTTTAACAGAATAAGTTTGAAAAATGTATTGTAATCAAAATTAATATGTTCTAAGGCTATACGTCTAGTAAAAATTGCATTTATATGTACGTTGATTCAAGAAAATAAGAAGGAAGTCAAATTTCACAATAGAAGAAGGTTGAATGACCAAGCAGAACTAATCCAAATCCTAACAAATTTCATCTATCTTGAATCAAATAGAAAGACAAAGCCAATACAAAAATAAAGAGTTCATAAATTTGTTGAATTTTATATATGTTAACTCAAAAAAGTCTACAATCTTCGTTATAAGTCGGAAATTGATTCTGAGACTAAATTGTAAACTAGATAAACTCATCTTTAACATAAATAGTTTGAAAAATGTATTGTAATCACAATTAATATATTCTAAGGAAATACGACTAGTAAAAATTGAATTTCTATGTACGTTGATTCAAGAAAATATGAAGGAAGTCAAATTTCACAATGGAAGAAGGTTGAAAGACCAAGCAGAACTAATCCAAATCCTAACAAATTTCATCTATCTTGAATCAGATAAAAAGACAAAGCCAACCAAAAATAAGGAGTTCATAAATTTGTTGAATTTTATATACGTTAACTCAAAATAGTCTACACACTTCGTTATAAGTCGGAAGTTGATTTCTGAGACTAAATTGTAAACTAGATAAAGTCATCTTTAATATAAAAAGTTTGAAAAGTATATTGTAATTACAATTAATATGTTCTAAGGTAATACCTCTAATAAAAGTTTAATTTCTATGTACGTTGATTCATGAAAATATCAAGGAAGTCAAATTTCACAATAGAAGAAGGATGATAGACCAAGAAGAACTAATCCAAATCCTAACAAACTTCATCTATTTGAATCAAATTGAAAGACAAAGCCAATAAAAAAATAAAGAGTTCATAAAAATGTTGAATTTTTTATACGTTAACTCAAAAAAGTTACAAACTTCGGTATAAATCGGAAATTGATTTATGAGACTAAATTGTAAACTAGATAAACTCATCTTTAACAGAAAAAGTTTGAAAAATGTATTTTAATCACAAATTATATGTTCTAAGGAATTACGTCTAGTAAAAATTGCATTTCTATGTGCGTTGATTCAAGAAATATGAAGGAAGTCAAATTTCACAATAAAAGAAGGATGAAAGACCATGCAGAACTAATCCAAATTCCAACAAATTTCATCTATTTGAATCAAATTGAAAGACAAAGCCAATACAAAAATAAAGAATTCATAAAAATGTTAGATCTTTTATACGTTAACTCAAAAAAGTCTACACTCTTCGTTATAAGTCGGAAGTTGATTTCTGAGACTAGATTGTAAACTAGATAAACTCATCTTTAACATAAAAAGTTTGAGAAATGTATTGTATTCACAATTAATATGTTCTAAGGTATTACGTCTAGTAAAAATTGCATTTCTTTATACATTGATTCAAGAAAATATGAAGGAAGTCAAATTTCACAATATAAGAAGGATGAAAGACCAGCCATAACTAATCCAAATTCTAACAAATTTCATCTATTTGAATCAAATTGAAAGACAAAGCCAATACAAAAATAAAGAGTTCATAAAAATGTTGAATTTTTCATACGTTAACTCAAAAAAGGGTACAAACTTCGGTATAAGTCGCAAATTGATTTCTGAAACTAAATTTTAAACTAGTAAACTCATCTTTAACAGAAAAAGTTTTAAAAATGTATTTTAATCACAAATTATATGTTCTAAGGCATTACGTCTAGTAAAAATTGCATTTCTATGTACGCTGATTCAAGAAAATATGAAGGAAGTCAAATTTCACAATATAAGAAGGATGAAAGACCAGCCAGAACTAATCCAAATTCTAACAAATTTCATATATTTGAATCAAATTGAAAGACAAAGCCAATACAAAAAAATAAAGAGTTCCTAAAAATGTTGAAATTTTTATACGTTAACTCAAAAAAGTCTACAAACTTCGTTATAAGTCGGAAATTGATTTCTGAGACTAAATTGTAAACTAGATAAACTCATCTTTAACAGAAAAAGTTTGAAAAATATATTTTAATCACAAATTATATGTTCTAAGGAATTGCGTCTAGTAAAAATTGCATTTATATGTACGTTGATTCAAGAAAATATGAAGGAAGTCAAATTTCACAATAGAAGAAGGATGAAAGACCATGCAGAACTAATCCAAATCCTAACAAATTTCATCTTTCTTGAATCAAATAGAAAGACAAAGCCAATACAAAAATAAAGAATTCATAAAAATGTTAGATTTTGTATACGTTATCTCAAAAAGTCCACACTCTTCGTTATAAGTCGGAAGTTGATTTCTGAAACTAAATTGTAAACTAGATAAACTCATCTTTAACAAAAAAAGTTTGAAAAATGTATTGTACTCACAATTAATATGTTCTAAAGCATTACGTCTAGTAAAAATTGCATTTATATGTACGCTGATTCAAGAAAATATGAAGGAAGTCAAATTTCACAATATAAGAAGGATGAAGGACCAGCCAGAACTAATCCAAATTCTAACAAATTTCATCTATCTGAATCAAATTGAAAGACAAAGCCAATACAAAAATAAAGAATTCATAAAAATGTTAGATTTTGTATACGTTATCTCAAAAAGTCCACACTCTTCGGTATAAGTCGGAAATTAATTTCTGAGACTAAATTGTAAACTAGATAAACTCATCTTTAACAGAAAAAGTTTGAAAAATGTATTTCAATCACAAATTATATGTTCTAAGGAATTACGTCTAGTAAAAATTGCATTTCTATGTGCGTTGATTCAAGAAAATATGAAGGAAGTCATATTTCACAATAGAAGAAGGATGAAAGACCATGCAGAACTAATCCAAATTCCAACAAATTTCATCTATCTGAATCAAATTGAAAGACAAAGCCAATATAAAAATAAAGAATTTATAAAAATGTTAGATTTTTTATACGTTAACTCAAAAAATCTACACTCTTCGTTATAAGTCGGAAGTTGATTTCTGAGACTAAATTGTAAACTAGAAAAACTCATATTCAACAGAAAAAGTTTGAAAAATGTATTGTATTCACAATTAATATGTTCTAAGGCATTACGTCTAGTAAAAATTGCATTTCTATGTACGTTGATTCATGAAAATATCAAGGAAGTCAAATTTCACAATATAAGAAGGATGAAAGACCATCCAGAACTAATCCAAATTATAACAAATTTCATCTATTTGAATCAAATTGAAAGACAAAACAACTACAAAAATACAGGTTCATAAAAATGTTGAATTTTTTATACGTTAACTCAAAAAAAGGCTACAAACTTCGAAATAAGTCGCAAATTGATTTCTGAGACTAAATTTTAAACTAGATAAACTCATCTTTAAAAGAAAAAGTTTGAAAATTGTATTTTAATCACAAATTATATGTTCTAAGGAATTAGTAAAAATTGCATTTCTATGTACGTTGATTCAAGAAAATACGAAGGTAGGCAAATTTCATAATAGAAGAAGGATGAAAGACCATGCAAACTAATCCAAATCACACCAAATTTAATCTTTCTTGAATCAAATAGAAAGACAAAGCCAACACAAAAAGAAAGAGTTCATAAAAATGTTAAATTTTATATACGTTAACTCAAAAAAGTAGACAAACTTCTTTATAAATCGGAAATTCATTTATGAGACTAATCTGTAAACTAGATAAACTCATTTTTAACAGAAAAAGTTTGAAAAGAAGGATGAAAGACCAAGCAGAATTAATCTAATTCCTAACAAATTTCACCTATCTTGAATCAAATAGAAGACAAAGCCAACACAAAAATAAAGAGTTCATAAAAATGTTGACTTTTTTACACGTTAACTCAAAAAAGTTTACACACTTCGTTAAAATTCTGAAATTAATTTATGAAATTAAATTGTAGACTAGATAAACTCATCTTTAACAGAATTTTTTTGAAAACTGTATTGTAATCACAAATAATATGTTCTAAGGCTTTACGTTTAGTAAAAATTGTATTTTTATGTATGTTGATTCAAGAAAATATGAAGGTAGGCAAATTTCACAATAGAAGAAGGATTAAAGACCATGCAAACTAATCAAAATCCTAACAAATTTATTTCATATATCTTGAATCAAATAGAAAGACAAAGCCAACACAAAAAGAAAGAGTTCATAAAATGCTGAATTTTATATACGTTAACTCAAAAAAGTCTACACATTTAGTTATAAGTCGGAAATTGATTTCTGAGACTAAATTGTAAACTAGATAAACTCATCTTTAACAAAAAAAAATTTGAAAAATGTATTGTAATTACAATTAATATGTTCTAAGGCAATACATCTAGTAAAAATTGCATTTCTATGTACATTGATTCAAGAAAATATGAAGGAAGTCAAATTTCACAATTGAAGAAAGATGAAAGACCATGTAGAACTAATCCAAATCCTAACAAATTTCATCTATCTTGAATCAAATAGAAATACAAAGCCAACACAAAAAAGAAAGAGTTTATAAAAATGTTGAATTTTATATACGTTAACTCAAAAAAGTCTACACACCTCGTTATTAGTTAGAAATTGATTTCTGAGACTAAATTGTAAACTAGATAAACTCATCTTTAACAAAAAAAAGTTTGAAAATGTATTGTAATTACAATAAATATGTTTTAAGGCAATACGTCTAGTAAAAATTGCATTTCTATGTACGTTGATTCAAGAAAATATAAATGAAGTCAAATTTCACAATAGAAGAAGGATGAAAGACCATGCAGAACTAATCCAAATCCTAACAAATTTCATCTATCTTGAATCAAATAGAAACACAAAGCCAACATAAAAAGAAAGAGTTCATAAAAATGTTGAATTTTATATACGTTAACTCAAAAAAGTCTACACAATTCGTTATAAGTCGGAAATTGATTTTTGAGACTAAATTGCAAACTAGATAAACTCACCTTTAACAGAAAAGGTTTGAAAAATGTATTGTAATCGCAAATAATATGTTCTAAGGCATTCCGTCTAGTAAAAATTGCATTTCTATGTACGTTGATTCAAGAAAATATGAAGGAAGTCAAATTTCACAATAGAAGAAAGATGAAAGATCATGCAGAACTAATCCAAATCCTAACAAATTTCATCTATCTTGAATCAAATAGAAAGACAAAACCAACATAAAAAGAAAGAGTTCATAAAAATGTTGTATTTTATATACATTAACTCAAAAAAGTCTACACATTTCGTTATAAGTCGGAAATAAATTTCTGAGACTAAATTGTAAACTAGATAAACTCATCTTTAACAGAAAAATTTTGAGAAATGTATTGTAATTACAATGAATATGTTCTAAGGAAATACGCCTTGTAAAAATTGCATTTTTATGTACGTTGATTCAAGAAAATATGAAGGAAGTCAAATTTCACAATAGAAGAAAGATGAAAGACCATGCAGAACTAATCCAAATCCTAACAAATTTCATCTATCTTGAATCAAATAGATAGACAAAACCAACATAAAAAGGAAGAGTTCATAAAAATGTTGTATTTTATATACATTAACTCAAAAAAGTCTACACATTTCGTTATAAGTCGGAAATAAATTTCTGAGACTAAATTGTAAACTGGATAAACTCATCTTTAACAGAAAAATTTTGAGAAATGTATTGTAATTACAATTAATATGTTCTAAGGAAATACGCCTTGTAAAAATTGCATTTTTATGTACGTTGATTCAAGAAAATATGAAGAAGTCAAATTTCACAATAGAAGAAAGATGAAAGACCATGCAGAACAAATCCAAATCCTAACAAATTTCATCTATCTTGAATCAAATAGAAAGACAAAGCCAACACAAAAAAGAAAGAGTTCATAAAAATGTTGAATTTTATATACGTTAACTCAAAAAAGTCTACACACCTCGTTATTAGTCAGAAATTGATTTCTGAGACTAAATTGTAAACTAGATAAACTCATCTTTAACAAAAAAAGTTTGAAAATGTATTGTAATTACAATAAATATGTTTTAAGGCAATACGTCTAGTAAAAATTGCATTTCTATGTACGTTGATTCAAGAAAATATGAAGGAAGTCAAATTTGACAATAGAAGAAGGATGAAAGACCATGCAGAACTAATCCAAATCCTAACAAATTTCATCTAACTTGAATCAAATAGAAACACAAAGCCAACATAAAAAGAAAGAGTTCATAAAAATGTTGAATTTTATATACGTTAACTCAAAAAAGTCTCCACATTTCGTTATAAGCCGGAAATTGATTTCTGAGACTAAATTGTAAACTATATAAACTCATCTTTAACAGAAAAAGTTTGAAAAATGTATTGTAATTACAATTAATATGTTCTAAGGCAATACATCTAGTAAAAATTGCATTTTTATGTACGTTGATTCAAGAAAATATGAAGGAAGTCAAATTTCACAATTGAAGAAAGATGAAAGACCATGCAGAACTAATCCAAATCCTAACAAATTTCATCTATCTTGAATCAAATAGAAAGACAAAGCCAACACAAAAAAGAAAGAGTTCATAAAAATGTTGAATTTTATATACGTTAACTCAAAAAAGTCTACACACCTCGTTATTAGTCAGAAATTGATTTCTGAGACTAAATTGTAAACTAGAAAACTCATCTTTAACAAAAAAAGTTTGAAAATGTATTGTAATTACAATAAATATGTTTTAAGGCAATACGTCTAGTAAAAATTGCATTTCTATGTACGTTGATTCAAGAAAATATGAAGGAAGTCAAATTTCACAATAGAAGAAGGATGAAAGACCATGCAGAACTAATCCAAATCCTAACAAATTTCTTCTATCTTGAATCAAATATAAAGACAAAGCCAACACAAAAAGAAAGAGTTCATAAAAATATTGAATTTTATATACGTTAACTCAAAAAAGTCTACACATTTCGTTATAAGTCGGAAATTGATTTCTGAGACTAAATTGTAAACTAGATAAACTCATCTTTAACAGAAAAATTTTGAGAAATGTATTGTAATTACAATTAATATGTTCTAAGGAAATACGCCTTGTAAAAATTGCATTTTTATGTACGTTGATTCAAGAAAATATGAAGGAAGTCAAATTTCACAATTGAAGAAAGATGAAAGACCATGCAGAACTAATCCAAATCCTAACAAATTTCATCTATCTTGAATCAAATAGAAATACAAAGCCAACACAAAAAAGAAAGAGTTCATAAAAATGTTGAATTTTATATACGTTAACTCAAAAAAGTCTACACACCTCGTTATTAGTTAGAAATTGATTTCTGAGACTAAATTGTAAACTAGATAAACTCATCTTTAACAAAAAAAGTTTGAAAATGTATTGTAATTACAATAAATATGTTTTAAGGCAATACGTCTAGTAAAAATTGCATTTCTATGTACGTTGATTCAAGAAAATATGAAGGAAGTCAAATTTCACAATAGAAGAAGGATGAAAGACCATGCAGAACTAATCCAAATCCTAACAAATTTCATCTATCTTGAATCAAATAGAAACACAAAGCCAACATAAAAAGAAAGAGTTCATAAAAATGTTGAATTTTATATACGTTAACTCAAAAAAGTCTACACATTTCGTTATAAGTCGGAAATTGATTTCTGAACTAAATTGTAAACTATATAAACTCATCTTTAACAGAAAAAGTTTGAAAAATGTATTGTAATTACAATTAATATGTTCTAAGGCAATACATCTAGTAAAAATTGCATTTTTATGTACGTTGATTCAAGAAAATATGAAGGAAGTCAAATTTCACAATTGAAGAAAGATGAAAGACCATGCAGAACTAATCCAAATCCTAACAAATTTCATCTATCTTGAATCAAATAGAAAGACAAAGCCAACACAAAAAGAAAGAGTTCATTAAAATGTTGAATTTTATATACGTTAACTCAAAAAAGTCTACACACTTCGTTATAAGTCAGAAATTGATTTCTGAAACTAAATTGTAAACTAGATAAACTTATCTTTAACAAAAAAAAGTTTGAAAAATGTATTGTAATTACAATAAATATGTTTTAAGGCAATACGTCTAGTAAAAATTGGATTTCTATGTACGTTGATTCAAGAAAATATGAAGGAAGTCAAATTTCACAATAGAAGAAGGATGAAAGACCATGCAGAACTAATCCAAATCCTAACAAATTTCATCTATCTTGAATCAAATAGAAAGACAAAGCCAACATAAAAAGAAAGAGTTCATAAAAATGTTGTATTTTATATACGTTAACTCAAAAAAAAGTCTACACATTTCGTTATAAGTCGGAAATTGATTTCTGAGACTAAATTGTAAACTAGATAAACTCATCTTTAATAGAAAAATTTTGAGAAATGTATTGTAATTACAATTAATATGTTCTAAGGAAATACGCCTTGTAAAAATTGCATTTTTATGTACGTTGATTCAAGAAAATATGAAGGAAGTCAAATTTCACAATAGAAGAAAGATGAAAGACCATGCAGAACTAATCCAAATCCTAACAAATTTCATCTATCTTGAATCAAATAGAAAGACAAAGCCAACACAAAAAAGAAAGAGTTCATAAAAATGTTGAATTTTATATACGTTAACTCAAAAAAGTCTACACACCTCGTTATTAGTCAGAAATTGATTTCTGAGACTAAATTGTAAACTAGATAAACTCATCTTTACCAAAAAAAGTTTGAAAATGTATTGTAATTACAATAAATATGTTTTAAGGCAATACGTCTAGTAAAAATTGCATTTCTATGTACGTTGATTCAAGAAAATATGAAATAAGTCAAATTTCACAATAGAAGAAGGATGAAAGACCATGCAGAACTAATCCAAATCCTAACAAATTTCATCTATCTTGAATCAAATAGAAACACAAAGCCAACATAAAAAGAAAGAGTTCATAAAAATGTTGAATTTTATATACGTTAACTCAAAAAAGTCTACACATTTCGTTATAAGTCGGAAATTGATTTCTGAGACTAAATTGTAAACTTTATAAACTCATCTTTAACAGAAAAAGTTTGAAAATGTATTGTAATTACAATTAATATGTTCAAGGCAATACATCTAGTAAAAATTGCATTTTTATGTACGTTGATTCAAGAAAATATGAAGGAAGTCAAATTTCACAATAGAAGAAAGATGAAAGACCATGCAGAACTAATCCAAATCCTAACAAATTTCATCTATCTTGAATCAAATAGAAAGACAAAGCCAATATAAAAAGAACGAGTTCATTAAAATGCTGAATTTTATATACGTTAACTCAAAAAAGTCTACACATTTCGTTATAAGTCGGAAATTGATTTCTGAGACTAAATTGTAAACTAGATAAACTCATCTTTAACAGAAAAAGTTTGAAAAATGTATTGTAATTATAATTAATATGTTCTAAGGCAATACGTCTAGTAAAAATTGCATTTCTATGTACGTTGATTCAAGAAAATATGAATGAAGTCAAATTTCACAATAGAAGAAGGATGAAAGACCATGCAGAAATAATCCAAATCCTAACAAATTTCATCTATTTTGAATCAAATAGAAAGACAAAGCCAACACAAAAAGAAAGAGTTCATAAAAATATTGAATTTTATATACGTTAACTCAAAAAAGTCTACACACTTCGTTATCAGTGGGAAATTGATTTCTGAGACTAAATTGTAAACTAGTTAAACTCATCTTTAACAGAAAATGTTTGAAAAATGTATTGTAATTACAATTAATATGTTCTAAGGCAATACGTCTAGTAAAAATTGCATTTCTATGTACGTTGATTCAAGAAAATATAAAGGAAGTCAGATTTCACAATAGAAGAAGGATGAAAGACCATGCAGAACTAATCAAAATCCTAACAAATTTCATCTATCTTGAATTAAATAGAAAGATAAAGCCAACACAAAAAGAAAGAGTTCATAAAAATTTTGAATTTTACATCCGTTAACTCAAAAAAGTCTACACATTTCGTTATAAGTCGGAAATTGATTTCTGAGAATAAATTTAAAACTAGATAAACTCATCTTTAACAGAAAAAGTTTTAAAAATGTATTGTAATTACAATTTATATGTTCTCCGGCAATAAGTCTTGTAAAAATTGCATTTCTATGTACGTTGATTCAAGAAAATATGAATGAAGTCAAATTTCACAATAGAAGAAGGATGAAAGACCATACAGAAATAATCCAAATCCTAACAAATTTCATCTATTTTGAATCAAATAGAAAGACAAAGCCAACACAAAAAGAAAGAGTTCATAAAAATATTGAATTTTATACACGTTAACTCAAAAAAGTCTACACATTTCGTTATAAGTAGGGAAATTTATTTCTGAGACTAAATTGTAAACTAGATAGACTCATCTTTAACAGAAAAAGTTTGAAAAATTTATTGTAATTATAATTAATATGTTCTAAGGCAATACGTCTAGTAAAAATTTCATTTCTATGTACGTTGATTCAAGAAAATATGAAGGAAGTCAAATTTCACAATAGAAGAAGGATGAAAGACCATGAAGAACTAACCCAAATCCTAACAAATTTCATCTATCTTGAATCAAATAGAAAGACAAAGCCAACACAAAAAGAAAGAGTTCATAAAAATGTTGAATTTTATATACGTTAACTCAAAAAAGTCTACACACTTCGTTATTAGTCGGAAATTGATTTCTGAGACTAAATTGTAAACTAGTTAAACTCATCTTTAATAGAAAAAAGTTTGAAAATGTAATTACAATTAATATGTTCTAAGGCAATACGTCAAGTAAAAATTGCATTTCTATGTACGTTGATTCAAGAAAATATGAAGGAAGTCAAATTTCACAATAGAAGAAGGATGAAAGACCATGCAGAACTAATCCAAATCCTAACAAATTTCATCTATCTTGAATCAAATAGAAAGACAAAGCCAACACAAAAAGAAAGAGTTCATAAAAATGTTGAATTTAATATACGTTAACTCAAAAAAGTCTACACACTTCGTTATAAGTGGGAAATTGATTTCTGAGATTAAATTGTAAACTAGTTAAACTCATCTTTAACAGAAAAAGTTTGAAAAATGTATTGTAATTACAATTAATATGTTCTAAGGCAATACGTCTAGTAAAAATTGCATTTCTATGTACGTTGATTCAAGAAAATATGAAGGAAGTCAGATTTCACAATAGAAGAAGGATGAAAGACCATGCAGAACTAATCAAAATCTTAACAAATTTCATCTATCTTGAATCAAATAGAAAGACAAAGCCAACACAAAAAGAAAGAGTTCATAAAAATATTGAATTTTATATACGTTAACTCAAAAAAGTCTACACATTTCGTTATAAGTCGGAAATTGATTTCTGAGACTAAATTGTAAACTAGATAAACTCATCTTTAGCATAAAAAGTTTGAAAAATGTATTGTAACTACAACAAATATGTTCTTAGGCAATACGTCAAGTAAAAATTGTATTTCTATGTACGTTGATTCAAGAAAATATGAAGGAAGTCAAATTTCACAATAGAAGAAGGATGAAAGACCATGCAGAACTAATCCAAATCCTAACAAATTTCATCTATCTTGAATCAAATAGAAAGACAAAGCCAACACAAAAACAAAGAGTTCATAAAAATGTTGAATTTTATATACGTTAACTCAAAAAAGTCTACACATTTCATTATAAGTCGGAAATCGATTTCTGAGACTAAATTGTAAACTATATAAACTCATCTTTAACAAAAAAAGTTTGAAAAATGTATTGTAATTACAATTAATATGTTCTGACGCAATACGTCTAGTAAAAATTGCATTTCTATGTACGTTGATTCAAGAAAATATGAAGGAAGTCAAATTTCACAATAGAAGAAGGATGAAAGACAATGCAGAACTAATCGAAATCCAAACAAATTTTATCTATCTTGAATCAAATAGAAAAACAAAGCCAACACAAAAATAAGGAGTTCATAAAAATGTTGAATTTAATATACGTTAACTCAAAAATTCTACACACTTCGTTATAAGTCGGAAATTGATTTCTGAGACTAAATTGTAAACTAGATAAACTCATCTTTAATAGAAAAAGTTTGAAAAATGTATTGTAATTACAATTAATATGTTCTAAGGCAATACGTCTAGTAAAAAATGCATTTCTATGTACGTTGATTCAAGAAAATATGAAGGAAGTCAAATTTCACAATAGAAGAAAGATGAAAGACCATGCAGAACTAATCCAAATCCTAACAAATTTCATCTATCTTGAATCAAATAGAAAGACAAATCCAACATAAAAAGAAAGAGTTCATAAAAATGTTGTATTTTATATACGTTAACTCAAAAAAGTCTACACATTTCGTTATAAGTCGGAAATTGATTTCTAGGACTAAATTGTAAACTAGATAAACTCATCTTTAATAGAAAAATTTTGAGAAATGTATTGTAATTACAATTAATATGTTCTAAGGAAATACGCCTTGTAAAAATTGCATTTTTATGTACGTTGATTCAAGAAAATATGAAGGAAGTCAAATTTCACAATAGAAGAAAGATGAAAGACCATGCAGAACTAATCCAAATCCTAACAAATTTCATCTATCTTGAATCAAATAGAAAGACAAAGCCAACACAAAAAAGAAAGAGTTCATAAAAATGTTGAATTTTATATACGTTAACTCAAAAAAGTCTACACACCTTGTTATTAGTCAGAAATTGATTTCTGAGACTAAATTGCAAACTAGATAAACTCACCTTTAACAGAAAAGGTTTGAAAAATGTATTGTAATCACAAATAATATGTTCTAAGGCAATACATCTAGTAAAAATTGCATTTCTATGTACGTTGATTCAAGAAAATATGAAGGAAGTCAAATTTCACAATAGAAGAAAGATGAAAGACCATGCAGAACTAATCCAAATCCTAACAAATTTCATCTATCTTGAATCAAATAGAAAGACAAAACCAACATAAAAAGAAAGAGTTCATAAAAATGTTGAATTTTATATACGTTAACTCAAAAAAGTCTACACAATTCGTTATAAGTCGGAAATTGATTTTTGAGACTAAATTGCAAACTAGATAAACTCACCTTTAACAGAAAAGGTTTGAAAAATGTATTGTAATCACAAATAATATGTTCTAAGGCATTCCGTCTAGTAAAAATTGCATTTCTATGTACGTTGATTCAAGAAAAAATGAAGGAATTCAAATTTCACAATAGAAGAAAGATGAAAGACCATGCAGAACTAATCCAAATCCTAACAAATTTCATCTATCTTGAATCAAATAGAAAGACAAAACCAACATAAAAAGAAAGAGTTCATAAAAATGTTGTATTTTATATACATTAACTCAAAAAAGTCTACACATTTCGTTATAAGTCGGAAATAAATTTCTGAGACTAAATTGTAAACTAGATAAACTCATCTTTAACAGAAAAATTTTGAGAAATGTATTGTAATTACAATTAATATGTTCTAAGGAAATACGCCTTGTAAAAATTGCATTTTTATGTACGTTGATTCAAGAAAATATGAAGGAAGTCAAATTTCACAATAGAAGAAAGATGAAAGACCATGCAGAACAAATCCAAATCCTAACAAATTTCATCTATCTTGAATCAAATAGAAAGACAAAGCCAACACAAAAAAGAAAGAGTTCATAAAAATGTTGAATTTTATATACGTTAACTCAAAAAAGTCTCCACATTTCGTTATAAGCCGGAAATTGATTTCTGAGACTAAATTGTAAACTATATAAACTCATCTTTAACAGAAAAAGTTTGAAAAATGTATTGTAATTACAATTAATATGTTCTAAGGCAATACATCTAGTAAAAATTGCATTTTTATGTACGTTGATTCAAGAAAATATGAAGGAAGTCAAATTTCACAATTGAAGAAAGATGAAAGACCATGCAGAACTAATCCAAATCCTAACAAATTTCATCTATCTTGAATCAAATAGAAAGACAAAGCCAACACAAAAAAGAAAGAGTTCATAAAAATGTTGAATTTTATATACGTTAACTCAAAAAAGTCTACACACCTCGTTATTAGTCAGAAATTGATTTCTGAGACTAAATTGTAAACTAGAAAACTCATCTTTAACAAAAAAAGTTTGAAAATGTATTGTAATTACAATAAATATGTTTTAAGGCAATACGTCTAGTAAAAATTGCATTTCTATGTACGTTGATTCAAGAAAATATGAAGGAAGTCAAATTTCACAATAGAAGAAGGATGAAAGACCATGCAGAACTAATCCAAATCCTAACAAATTTCTTCTATCTTGAATCAAATATAAAGACAAAGCCAACACAAAAAGAAAGAGTTCATAAAAATATTGAATTTTATATACGTTAACTCAAAAAAGTCTACACATTTCGTTATAAGTCGGAAATTGATTTCTGAGACTAAATTGTAAACTAGATAAACTCATCTTTAACAGAAAAATTTTGAGAAATGTATTGTAATTACAATTAATATGTTCTAAGGAAATACGCCTTGTAAAAATTGCATTTTTATGTACGTTGATTCAAGAAAATATGAAGGAAGTCAAATTTCACAATTGAAGAAAGATGAAAGACCATGCAGAACTAATCCAAATCCTAACAAATTTCATCTATCTTGAATCAAATAGAAATACAAAGCCAACACAAAAAAGAAAGAGTTCATAAAAATGTTGAATTTTATATACGTTAACTCAAAAAAGTCTACACACCTCGTTATTAGTTAGAAATTGATTTCTGAGACTAAATTGTAAACTAGATAAACTCATCTTTAACAAAAAAAGTTTGAAAATGTATTGTAATTACAATAAATATGTTTTAAGGCAATACGTCTAGTAAAAATTGCATTTCTATGTACGTTGATTCAAGAAAATATGAAGGAAGTCAAATTTCACAATAGAAGAAGGATGAAAGACCATGCAGAACTAATCCAAATCCTAACAAATTTCATCTATCTTGAATCAAATAGAAACACAAAGCCAACATAAAAAGAAAGAGTTCATAAAAATGTTGAATTTTATATACGTTAACTCAAAAAAGTCTACACAATTCGTTATAAGTCGGAAATTGATTTTTGAGACTAAATTGCAAACTAGATAAACTCACCTTTAACAGAAAAGGTTTGAAAAATGTATTGTAATCACAAATAATATGTTCTAAGGCATTCCGTCTAGTAAAAATTGCATTTCTATGTACGTTGATTCAAGAAAATATGAAGGAAGTCAAATTACACAATAGAAGAAAGATGAAAGACCATGCAGAACTAATCCAAATCCTAACAAATTTCATCTATCTTGAATCAAATAGAAAGACAAAACCAACATAAAAAGAAAGAGTTCATAAAAATGTTGTATTTTATATACATTAACTCAAAAAAGTCTACACATTTCGTTATAAGTCGGAAATAAATTTCTGAGACTAAATTGTAAACTAGATAAACTCATCTTTAACAGAAAAATTTTGACAAATGTATTGTAATTACAATGAATATGTTCTAAGGAAATACGCCTTGTAAAAATTGCATTTTTATGTACGTTGATTCAAGAAAATATGAAGGAAGTCAAATTTCACAATAGAAGAAAGATGAAAGACCATGCAGAACTAATCCAAATCCTAACAAATTTCATCTATCTTGAATCAAATAGATAGACAAAACCAACATAAAAAGGAAGAGTTCATAAAAATGTTGTATTTTATATACATTAACTCAAAAAAGTCTACACATTTCGTTATAAGTCGGAAATAAATTTCTGAGACTAAATTGTAAACTGGATAAACTCATCTTTAACAGAAAAATTTTGAGAAATGTATTGTAATTACAATTAATATGTTCTAAGGAAATACGCCTTGTAAAAATTGCATTTTTATGTACGTTGATTCAAGAAAATATGAAGAAGTCAAATTTCACAATAGAAGAAAGATGAAAGACCATGCAGAACAAATCCAAATCCTAACAAATTTCATCTATCTTGAATCAAATAGAAAGACAAAGCCAACACAAAAAAGAAAGAGTTCATAAAAATGTTGAATTTTATATACGTTAACTCAAAAAAGTCTACACACCTCGTTATTAGTCAGAAATTGATTTCTGAGACTAAATTGTAAACTAGATAAACTCATCTTTAACAAAAAAAGTTTGAAAATGTATTGTAATTTCAATAAATATGTTTTAAGGCAATACGTCTAGTAAAAATTGCATTTCTATGTACGTTGATTCAAGAAAATATGAAGGAAGTCAAATTTCACAATAGAAGAAGGATGAAAGACCATGCAGAACTAATCCAAATCCTAACAAATTTCATCTATCTTGAATCAAATAGAAACACAAAGCCAACATAAAAAGAAAGAGTTCATAAAAATGTTGAATTTTATATACGTTAACTCAAAAAAGTCTACACATTTCGTTATAAGTCGGAAATTGATTTCTGAGACTAAATTGTAAACTATATAAACTCATCTTTAACAGAAAAAGTTTGAAAAGTGTATTGTAATTACAATTAATATGTTCTAAGGAAATACATCTAGTAAAAATTGCATTTTTATGTACGTTGATTCAAGAAAATATGAAGGAAGTCAAATTTCACAATTGAAGAAAGATGAAAGACCATGCAGAACTAATCCAAATCCTAACAAATTTCATCTATCTTGAATCAAATAGAAAGACAAAGCCAACACAAAAAGAAAGAGTTCATTAAAATGTTGAATTTTATATACGTTAACTCAAAAAAGTCTACACACCTTGTTATTAGTCAGAAATTGATTTCTGAGACTAAATTGTAAACTAGATAAACTCATCTTTAACAAAAAAAAGTTTGAAAATGTATTGTAATTACAATAAATATGTTTTAAGGCAATCCGTCTAGTAAAAATTGCATTTCTATGTACGTTTATTCAAGAAAATATGAAGGAAGCCAAATTTCACAATAGAAGAAGGATGAAAGACCATGCAGAACTAATCCAAATCCTAACAAATTTCATCTATCTTGAATCAAATAGAAACACAAAGCCAACATAAAAAGAAAGAGTTCATAAAAATGTTGAATTTTATATACGTTAACTCAAAAAAGTCTACACAATTCGTTATAAGTCGGAAATTGATTT
The DNA here is from genome assembly GCF_003573695.1 of Papaver somniferum. Taxonomy (NCBI): domain Eukaryota; kingdom Viridiplantae; phylum Streptophyta; class Magnoliopsida; order Ranunculales; family Papaveraceae; genus Papaver; species Papaver somniferum. The sequence continues at coordinate 51,466 of NW_020649860.1, forward strand.
TTGAGACTAAATTGCAAACTAGATAAACTCACCTTTAACAGAAAAGGTTTGAAAAATGTATTGTAATCACAAATAATATGTTCTAAGGCATTCCGTCTAGTAAAAATTGCATTTCTATGTACGTTGATTCAAGAAAATATGAAGGAAGTCAAATTTCACAATAGAAGAAAGATGAAAGACCATGCAGAACTAATCCAAATCCTAACAAATTTCATCTATCTTGAATCAAATAGAAAGACAAAACCAACATAAAAAGAAAGAGTTCATAAAAATGTTGTATTTTATATACATTAACTCAAAAAAGTCTACACATTTCGTTATAAGTCGGAAATAAATTTCTGAGACTAAATTGTAAACTAGATAAACTCATCTTTAACAGAAAAATTTTGAGAAATGTATTGTAATTACAATTAATATGTTCTAAGGAAATACGCCTTGTAAAAATTGCATTTTTATGTACGTTGATTCAAGAAAATATAAAGGAAGTCAAATTTCACAATAGAAGAAAGATGAAAGACCATGCAGAACAAATCCAAATCCTAACAAATTTCATCTATCTTGAATCAAATAGAAAGACAAAGCCAACACAAAAAAGAAAGAGTTCATAAAAATGTTGAATTTTATATACGTTAACTCAAAAAAGTCTACACACCTCGTTATTAGTCAGAAATTGATTTCTGAGACTAAATTGTAAACTAGATAAACTCATCTTTAACAAAAAAAGTTTGAAAATGTATTGTAATTACAATAAATATGTTTTAAGGCAATACGTCTAGTAAAAATTGCATTTCTATGTACGTTGATTCAAGAAAATATGAAGGAAGTCAAATTTCACAATAGAAGAAGGATGAAAGACCATGCAGAACTAATCCAAATCCTAACAAATTTCATTTATCTTGAATCAGATAGAAAGACAAAGCCAACACAAAAAGAAAGAGTTCATAAAAATGTTGAATTTTATATACGTTAACTCAAAAAAGTCTACACATTTCGTTATAAGTCGAAAATTTATTTCTGAGACTAAATTGTAAACTAGATAAACTCATCTTTAACAGAAAAAGTTTGAAAAATGTATTGTAATTACAATTAATATGTTCTACGGCAATACGTCTAGTAAAAATTGTATTTCTATGCACGTTGATTCAAGAAAATATGAAGGAAGTCAAATTTCACAATAGAAGAAGGATGAAAGACCATGCAGAACTAATCCAAATCCTAACAAATTTCATCTATCTTGAATCAAATAGAAAGACAAAGCCAACACAAAAAGAAAGAGTTCATAAAAATGTTGAATTTAATATACGTTAACTCAAAAAAGTCTACACATTTCGTTATAAGTCGGAAATTGATTTCTGAGATTAAATTGTAAACTAGATAGACTCATCTTAAACAGAAAAAGTTTGAAAAATGTATTGTAATTACAATCAATATGTTCAAAGGCAATACATCTAGTAAAAATTGCAATTCTATTTACGTTGATTCAAGAAAATATGAAGGAAGTCAAATTTCACAATAGAAGAAGGATGAAAGACCATGCAGAACTAATCCAAATCCTAAAAAATTTCATCTATCTAGATCTAATAGAAAGACAAAGCCAACACAAAAAGAAAGAGTTCATAAAAATGTTGAATTTTATATACGTTAACTCAAAAAAGTCTACACATTTCGTTATAAGTCGGAAATTGATTTCTGAGACTACATTGTAAACTAGATAGACTCATCTTTAACAGAAAAAGTTTGAAAAATATTAATATGTTCTAAGGCAATACGTCTAGTAAAAATTGCAATTCTATTTACATTGATTCAAGAAAATATGAAGGAAGTCAAATTTCACAATAGAAGAAGGATGAAAGACCATGCAGAACTAATCCAAATCCTAACAAATTTCATCTATCTTGAATCAAATAGAAAGACAAATCCAACACAAAAAGAAAGAGTTCATAAAAATGTTGAATTTTATATACGTTAAATCAAAAAAGTCTACACATTTCGTTATAAGTCGGAAATTGATTTCTGAGACTAAATTGTAAACTAGATAAACTCATCTTTAACAGAAAAAGTTTGAAAAATGTATTGTAATTACAATTAATATGTTCCAAGGCAATACGTCTAGTAAAAATTGCATTTCTAAGTACGTTGATTCAAGAAAATATGAAGGAAGTCAAATTTCACAATAGAAGAAGGATGAAAGACCATGCAGAACTAATCCAAATCCTAACAAATTTCATCTATCTTGAATCAAATAGAAAGACAAAGCCAACACAAAAAGAAAGAGTTCATAAAAATGTTGAATTTTATATACTTTAACTCAAAAAAGTCTACACATTTCGTTATAAGTCGGAAATTGATTTCTGAGACTAAATTGTAAACTAGATAAACTCATCTTTAACAAAAAAAAGTTTGAAAAATGTATTGTAATTACAATTAATATGTTCTAAGGCAATACGTCTAGTAAAAATTGCATTTCTATGTACGTTGATTCAAGAAAATATGAAGGAAGTCAAATTTCACAATAGAAGAAGGATGAAAGACCATGTAGAACTAATCCAAATCCTAACAAATTCCATCTATCTTGAATCAAATAGAAAGACAAAGCCAACACAAAAAGAAAGAGTTCATAAAAATGTTGAATTTAATATACGTTAACTCAAAAAAGTCTACACACTTCGTTATAAGTCGGAAATTGATTTCTGAGACTAAATTGTAAACTAGATAAACTCATCTTTAACAAAAAAAAGTTTGAAAAATGTATTGTAATTACAATTAATATGTTCTGAGGCAATACGTCTAGTAAAAACTGCATTTCTATGTACGTTGATTCAAGAAAATATGAAGGAAGTCAAATTTCACAATAGAAGAAGGATGAAAGACCACGCAGAACTAATCCAAATCCTAAAAAATTCCATCTATCTTGAATCAAATAGAAAGACAAAGCCAACACAAAAAGAAAGATTTCATAAAAATGTTGAATTTTATATACGTTAACTCAAAAAAGATTACACATTTCGTTATAAGTCGGAAATTGATTTCTGAGACTAAATTGTTAACTAGATAAACTCATCTTTAACAAAATAAAAGTTTGAAAAATGTATTGTAATTACAATTAATATGTTCTGAGGCAATACGTCTAGTAAAAACTGCATTTCTATGTACGTTGATTCAAGAAAATATGAAGGAAGTCAAATTTCACAATTGAAGAAGGATGAAAGACCATGCAGAACTAATCCAAATCCTAACAAATTCCATTTATCTTGAATCAAATAGAAAGACAAAGCCAACACAAAAAGAAAGAGTTCATAAAAATGTTGAATTTTATATACTTTAACTCAAAAAAGTCTACACATTTCGTTATAAGTCGGAAATTGATTTCTGAGACTAAATTATAAATTAGATAAACTCATCTTTAACAGAAAAAGTATTAAAAATGTATTGTAATTACAATTAATATGTTTTAAGGCAATACGTCTGGTAAAAATTTCATTTCTATGTACGTTGATTCAAGAAAATATGAAGGAAGTCAAATTTCACAATAGAAGAAGGATGAAAGACCATGCAGAACTAATCCAAATCCTAACAAATTTCATCTATCTTGAATCAAATAGAAAGACAAAGCCAACACAAAAAGAAAGAGTTCATAAAAATGTTGAATTTTATATACGTTAACTCAAAAAAGTCTACACATTTCGTTATAAGTCGGAAATTGACTAAATTGTAAACTAGATAAACTCATCTTTAACAAAAAAAAGTTTGAAAAATGTATTGTAATTACAATTAATATGTTCTGAGGCAATACGTCTAGTAAAAACTGCATTTCTATGTACGTTGATTCAAGAAAATATGAAGGAAGTCAAATTTCACAATAGAAGAAGGATGAAAGACCATGCAGAACTAATCCAAATCCTAACAAATTTCATCTATCTTGAATCAAATAGAAAGACAAAGCCAACACAAAAAGAAAGAGTTCATAAAAATGTTGAATTTTATATACGTTAACTCAAAAAAGTCTACACACTTCGTTATAAGTCAGAAATTGATTTCTGAGACTAAATTGTAAACTAGATAAACTCATCTTTAACAAAAAAAGTTTGAGAAGTGTATTTTAATTACAATTAATATGTTCTAAGGCAATACGCCTAGTAAAAATTGCATTTCTATGTACGTTGATTCAAGAAAATATGAAGGAAGTCAAATTTCACAATAGAAGAAAGATGAAAGACCATGCAGAACTAATCCAAATCCTAACAAATTTCATCTATCTTGAATCAAATAGAAACACAAAGCCAACATAAAAAGAAAGAGTTCATAAAAATGTTGAATTTTATATACGTTAACTCAAAAAAGTCTACACATTTCATTATAAGTCGGAAATTGATTTCTGAGACTAAATTGTAAACTATATAAACTCATCTTTAACAGAAAAAGTTTGAAAAATGTATTGTAATTATAATTAATATGTTCTAAGGCAATACATCTAGTAAAAATTACATTTTTATGTACGTTGATTCAAGAAAATATGAAGGAAGTCGAATTTCACAATAGAAGAAAGATGAAAGACCATGCAGAACTAATCCAAATCCTAACAAATTTCATCTATCTTGAATCAAATAGAAAGACAAAGCCAACATAAAAAGAAAGAGTTCTTAAAAATGCTGAATTTTATATACGTTAACTCAAAAAAGTCTACACATTTCGTTATAAGTCGGAAATTGATTTCTGAGACTAAATTGTAAACTAGATAAACTCATCTTTAACAGAAAAAGTTTGAGAAGTGTATTTTAATTACAATTAATATGTTCTAAGGCAATACGCCTAGTAAAAATTGCATTTCTATGTACGTTGATTCAAGAAAATATGAAGGAAGTCAAATTTCACAATAGAAGAAAGATGAAAGACCATGCAGAACTAATCCAAATCCTAACAAATTTCATCTATCTTGAATCAAATAGAAACACAAAGCCAACATAAAAAGAAAGAGTTCATAAAAATGTTGAATTTTATATACGTTAACTCAAAAAAGTCTACACACTTCGTTATAAGTCAGAAATTGATTTCTGAGACTAAATTGTAAACTAGATAAATTCATCTTTAACAAAAATAGTTTGAAAATGTATTGTAATTACAATAAGTATGTTCTAAGGCAATACATCTAGTAAAAATTACATTTTTATGTACGTTGATTCAAGAAAATATGAAGGAAGTCGAATTTCACAATAGAAGAAAGATGAAAGACCATGCAGAACTAATCCAAATCCTAACAAATTTCATCTATCTTGAATCAAATATAAAGACAAAGCCAACATAAAAAGAAAGAGTTCTTAAAAATGCTGAATTTTATATACGTTAACTCAAAAAAGTCTACACATTTCGTTATAAGTCGGAAATTGATTTCTGAGACTAAATTGTAAACTAGATAAACTCATCTTTAACAGAAAAAGTTTGAGAAGTGTATTTTAATTACAATTAATATGTTCTAAGGCAATACGCCTAGTAAAAATTGCATTTTTATGTACGTTGATTCAAGAAAATATGAAGGAAGTCAAATTTCACAATAGAAGAAAGATGAAAGACCATGCAGAACTAATCCATATCCTAAAAAATTTCATCTATCTTGAATCAAATAGAAAGACAAAGCAAACACAAAAAGAAAGAGTTCATAAAAATGTTGAATTTAATATACGTTAACTCAAAAAAGTCTACACACTTCGTTATAAGTCAGAAATTGATTTTTGAGACTAAATTGTAAACTAGATAAACTCATCTTTAACAGAAGAAGTTTGAAAATGTATTGTAATTACAATAAATATGTTCTAAGGTAATACGTCTAGTAAAAATTGCATTTCTATGGACGTTTATTAAAGAAAATATGAAGGAAGTCAAATTTCACAATAGAAGAAGGATGAAAGACCATGCAGAACTAATCCAAATACTAACAAATTTCATCTATCTTGAATCAAATAGAAAGACAAAGCCAACACAAAAAGAAAGAGTTCATAAAAATGTTGAATTTTATATACGTTAACTCAAAAAAGTCTACACACTTCGTTATAAGTCAGAAAATGATTTCTGAGACTAAATTGTAAACTAGATAAACTCATCTTTAACAAAAATAGTTTGAAAATGTATTGTAATTACAATAAATATGTTTTAAGGCAATACGTCTAGTAAAAATTGCATTTCTATGTACGTTGATTCAAGAAAATATGAAGGAAGTCAAATTTCACAATAGAAGAAGGATGAAAGACCATGCAGAACTAATCCAAATCCTAACAAATTTCATCTATCTTGAATCAAATAGAAACACAAAGCCAACATAAAAAGAAAGAGTTCATAAAAATGTTGAATTTTATATACGTTAACTCAAAAAAGTCTACACATTTCGTTATAAGTCGGAAATTGATTTCTGAGACTAAATTGTAAACTATATAAACTCATCTTTAACAGAAAAAGTTTGAGAAGTGTATTTTAATTACAATTAATATGTTCAAAGGCAATACGCCTAGTAAAAATTGCATTTCTATGTACGTTGATTCAAGAAAATATGAAGGAAGTCAGATTTCACAATAGAAGAAAGATGAAAGACCATGCAGAACTAATCCAAATCCTAACAAATTTCATCTATCTTGAATCAAATAGAAAGACAAAGCCAACACAAAAAGAAAGAGTTCATAAAAATGTTGAATTTTATATACGTTAACTCAAAAAAGTCTACACATTTCATTATAAGTCGGAAATTGATTTCTGAGACTAAATTGTAAACTATATAAACTCATCTTTAACAGAAAAAGTTTGAAAAATGTATTGTAATTATAATTAATATGTTCTAAGGCAATACATCTAGTAAAAATTACATTTTTATGTACGTTGATTCAAGAAAATATGAAGGAAGTCGAATTTCACAATAGAAGAAAGATGAAAGACCATGCAGAACTAATCCAAATCCTAACAAATTTCATCTATCTTGAATCAAATAGAAAGACAAAGCCAACATAAAAAGAAAGAGTTCTTAAAAATGCTGAATTTTATATACGTTAACTCAAAAAAGTCTACACATTTCGTTATAAGTCGGAAATTGATTTCTGAGACTAAATTGTAAACTAGATAAACTCATCTTTAACAGAAAAAGTTTGAGAAGTGTATTTTAATTACAATTAATATGTTCTAAGGCAATACGCCTAGTAAAAATTGCATTTTTATGTACGTTGATTTAAGAAAATATGAAGGAAGTCAAATTTCCCAATAGAAGAAAGATGAAAGACTATGCAGAACTAATCCAAATCCTAACAAATTTCATCTATCTTGAATCAAATAGAAAGACAAAGCCAACATAAAAAGAAAGAGTTCATAAAAATGTTGAATTTTATATACGTTAACTCAAAAAAGTCTACTTCGTTATAAGTCGGAAATTGATTTCTGAGACTAAATTGTAAACTAGATAAACTCATCTTTAACAAAAAAAAGTTTTAAAATGTATTGTAATTACAATAAATATGTTTTAAGGCAATACGTCTAGCAAAAATTTCATTTCTATGTACGTTGATTCAAGAAAATATGAAGGAAGTCAAATTTCACAATAGAAGAAGGATGAAAGACCATGCAGAACTAATCCAAATCCTAACAAATTTCATCTATCTTGAATCAAATAGAAACACAAAGCCAACATAAAAAGAAAGAGTTCATAAAAATGTTGAATTTTATATACGTTAACTCAAAAAAGTCTACACATTTCGTTATAAGTCGGAAATTGATTTCTGAGACTAAATTGTAAACTATATAAACTCATCTTTAACAGAAAAAGTTTGAAAAATGTATTGTAATTACAATTAATATGTTCTAAGGCAATACATCTAGTAAAAATTGCATTTTAATGTACGTTGATTCAAGAAAATATGAAGGAAGTCAAATTTCACAATAGAAGAAAGATGAAAGACCATGCAGAACTAATCCAAATCCTAACAAATTTCATCTATCTTGAATCAAATAGAAAGACAAAGCCAACATAAAAAGAAAGAGTTCATAAAAATGTTGAATTTTATATACGTTAACTCAAAAAAGTCTACACATTTCGTTATAAGTCGGAAATTGATTTCTGAGACTAAATTGTAAACTAGATAAACTCATCTTTAACAGAAAAAGTTTGAGAAATGTATTGTAATTACAATTAATATGTTCTAAGGCAGTACGTCTAGTAAAAATTGCATTTCTATGTACGTTGATTCAAGAAAATATGAAGGAAGTCAAATTTCACAATAAAAGAAAGATGAAAGACCATGCAGAACTAATCCAAATCCTAACAAATTTCATCTATCTTGAATCAAATAGAAAGACAAAGCAAACACAAAAAGAAAGAGCTCATGAAAATGTTGAATTTTATATACGTTAACTCAAAAAAGTCTACACATTTCTTTATAAGTTGGAAATTGATTTCTGAGACTAAATTGGAAACTAGATAAACTCATCTTTAACAGAAAAAGTTTGAAAAATGTATTGTAATTACAATTAATATGTTCTAAGGCAATACGTCTAGTAAAAATTGCATTTCTATGTACGTTGATTCAAGAAAATATGAAGGAAGTCAAATTTCACAATAGAAGAAGTATGAAAGACCATGCAGAACTAATCCAAATCCTAACAAATTTCATCTATCTTGAATCAAATAGAAAGACAAAGCCAACACAAAAAGAAAGAGTTCATAAAAATGTTGAATTTTATATACGTTAACTCAAAAAAGTCTACACATTTCTTTATAAGTCGGAAATTGATTTCTGAGACTAAATTGTAAACTAGATAAACTCATCTTTAACAGAAAAAGTTTGAAAAATGTACAGTAATTACAAATAATATGTTCTAAGGCAATACGTCTAGTAAAAATTGCATTTCTATATACGTTGATTCAAGAAAATATGAAGGAAGTCAAATTTCACAATAGAAGAAGGATGAAAGACCATGCAGAACTAATCCAAATACTAACAAATTTCATCTATCTTGAATCAAATAGAAAGACAAAGCCAACACAAAAAGAAAGAGTTCATAAAAATGTTGAATTTTATATACGTTAACTCAAAAAAGTCTACACACTTCGTTATAAGTCAGAAATTGATTTCTGAGACTAAATTGTAAACTAGATAAACTCATCTTTAACAAAAAAAGTTTGCAAATGTATTGTAATTACAATAAATATGTTTTAAGGCAATACGTCTAGTAAAAATTGCATTTCTATGTACGTTGTTTCAAGAAAATATGAAGGAAGTCAAATTTCACAATAGAAGAAGGATGAAAGACCATGCAGAACTAATCCAAATCCTAAAAAATTTCATATATCTTGAATCACATAGAAACACAAAGCCAACATAAAAAGAAAGAGTTCATAAAAATGTTGAATTTTATATACTTAACTCAAAAAAGTCTACACATTTCGTTATAAGTCGGAAATTGATTTCTGAGACTAAATTGTAAACTATATAAACTCATCTTTAACAGAAAAAGTTTGAAAAATGTATTGTAATTACAATGAATATGTTTTAAGGCAATACGTCTAGTAAAAATTGCATTTTTATGTACGTTGATTCAAGAAAATATGAAAGAAGTCAAATTTCACAATAGAAGAAGGATGAAAGACCATGCAGAACTAATCCAAATCCTAACAAATTTCATCTATCTTGAATCAAATAGAAACACAAAGCCAACATAAAAAGAAAGAGTTCATAAAAATGTTGAATTTTATATACGTTAACTCAAAAAAGTCTACACATTTCGTTATAAGTCGGAAATTGATTTCTGAGACTAAATTGTAAACTATATAAACTCATCTTTAACAGAAAAAGTTTGAAAAATGTATTGTAATTACAATTAATATGTTCTAAGGCAATACATCTAGTAAAAATTGCATTTTTATGTACGTTGATTCAAGAAAATATGAAGGAAGTCAAATTTCACAATTGAAGAAAGATGAAAGACCATGCAGAACTAATCCAAATCCTAACAAATTTCATCTATCTTGAATCAAATAGAAAGACAAAGCCAACACAAAAAAGAAAGAGTTCATAAAAATGTTGAATTTTATATACGTTAACTCAAAAAAGTCTACACACCTCGTTATTAGTCAGAAATTGATTTCTGAGACTAAATTGTAAACTAGAAAACTCATCTTTAACAAAAAAAGTTTGAAAATGTATTGTAATTACAATAAATATGTTTTAAGGCAATACGTCTAGTAAAAATTGCATTTCTATGTACGTTGATTCAAGAAAATATGAAGGAAGTCAAATTTCACAATAGAAGAAGGATGAAAGACCATGCAGAACTAATCCAAATCCTAACAAATTTCTTCTATCTTGAATCAAATATAAAGACAAAGCCAACACAAAAAGAAAGAGTTCATAAAAATATTGAATTTTATATACGTTAACTCAAAAAAGTCTACACATTTCGTTATAAGTCGGAAATTGATTTCTGAGACTAAATTGTAAACTAGATAAACTCATCTTTAACAGAAAAATTTTGAGAAATGTATTGTAATTACAATTAATATGTTCTAAGGAAATACGCCTTGTAAAAATTGCATTTTTATGTACGTTGATTCAAGAAAATATGAAGGAAGTCAAATTTCACAATTGAAGAAAGATGAAAGACCATGCAGAACTAATCCAAATCCTAACAAATTTCATCTATCTTGAATCAAATAGAAATACAAAGCCAACACAAAAAAGAAAGAGTTCATAAAAATGTTGAATTTTATATACGTTAACTCAAAAAAGTCTACACACCTCGTTATTAGTTAGAAATTGATTTCTGAGACTAAATTGTAAACTAGATAAACTCATCTTTAACAAAAAAAGTTTGAAAATGTATTGTAATTACAATAAATATGTTTTAAGGCAATACGTCTAGTAAAAATTGCATTTCTATGTACGTTGATTCAAGAAAATATGAAGGAAGTCAAATTTCACAATAGAAGAAGGATGAAAGACCATGCAGAACTAATCCAAATCCTAACAAATTTCATCTATCTTGAATCAAATAGAAAGACAAAGCCAACACAAAAAGAAAGAGTTCATAAAAATGTTGAATTTTATATACGTTAACTCAAAAAAGTCTACACACTTCGTTATAAGTCAGAAATTGATTTCTGAGACTAAATTGTAAACTAGATAAACTCATCTTTAACAAAAAAAGTTTGAGAAGTGTATTTTAATTACAATTAATATGTTCTAAGGCAATACGCCTAGTAAAAATTGCATTTCTATGTACGTTGATTCAAGAAAATATGAAGGAAGTCAAATTTCACAATAGAAGAAAGATGAAAGACCATGCAGAACTAATCCAAATCCTAACAAATTTCATCTATCTTGAATCAAATAGAAACACAAAGCCAACATAAAAAGAAAGAGTTCATAAAAATGTTGAATTTTATATACGTTAACTCAAAAAAGTCTACACATTTCATTATAAGTCGGAAATTGATTTCTGAGACTAAATTGTAAACTATATAAACTCATCTTTAACAGAAAAAGTTTGAAAAATGTATTGTAATTATAATTAATATGTTCTAAGGCAATACATCTAGTAAAAATTACATTTTTATGTACGTTGATTCAAGAAAATATGAAGGAAGTCGAATTTCACAATAGAAGAAAGATGAAAGACCATGCAGAACTAATCCAAATCCTAACAAATTTCATCTATCTTGAATCAAATAGAAAGACAAAGCCAACATAAAAAGAAAGAGTTCTTAAAAATGCTGAATTTTATATACGTTAACTCAAAAAAGTCTACACATTTCGTTATAAGTCGGAAATTGATTTCTGAGACTAAATTGTAAACTAGATAAACTCATCTTTAACAGAAAAAGTTTGAGAAGTGTATTTTAATTACAATTAATATGTTCTAAGGCAATACGCCTAGTAAAAATTGCATTTTTATGTACGTTGATTCAAGAAAATATGAAGGAAGTCAAATTTCACAATATAAGAAAGATGAAAGACCATGCAGAACTAATCCATATCCTAACAAATTTCATCTATCTTGAATCAAATAGAAAGACAAAGCCAACACAAAAAGAAAGAGTTCATAAAAATGTTGAATTTAATATACGTTAACTCAAAAAAGTCTACACACTTCGTTATAAGTCAGAAATTGATTTTTGAGACTAAATTGTAAACTAGATAAACTCATCTTTAACAGAAAAAGTTTGAAAATGTATTGTAATTACAATAAATATGTTTTAAGGCAATACGTCTAGTAAAAATTGCATTTCTATGTACGTTGATTCAAGAAAATATGAAGGAAGTCAAATTTCACAATAGAAGAAGGATGAAAGACCATGCAGAACTAATCCAAATCCTAACAAATTTCATCTATCTTGAATCAAATAGAAAGACAAAGCCAACACAAAAAGAAAGAGTTCATAAAAATGTTGAATTTTATATACGTTAACTCAAAAAAGTCTACACATTTCATTATAAGTCGGAAATTGATTTCTGAGACTAAATTGTAAACTATATAAACTCATCTTTAACAGAAAAAGTTTGAAAAATGTATTGTAATTATAATTAATATGTTCTAAGGCAATACATCTAGTAAAAATTACATTTTTATGTACGTTGATTCAAGAAAATATGAAGGAAGTCGAATTTCACAATAGAAGAAAGATGAAAGACCATGCAGAACTAATCCAAATCCTAACAAATTTCATCTATCTTGAATCAAATAGAAAGACAAAGCCAACATAAAAAGAAAGAGTTCTTAAAAATGCTGAATTTTATATACGTTAACTCAAAAAAGTCTACACATTTCGTTATAAGTCGGAAATTGATTTCTGAGACTAAATTGTAAACTAGATAAACTCATCTTTAACAGAAAAAGTTTGAGAAGTGTATTTTAATTACAATTAATATGTTCTAAGGCAATACGCCTAGTAAAAATTGCATTTCTATGTACGTTGATTCAAGAAAATATGAAGGAAGTCAAATTTCACAATAGAAGAAAGATGAAAGACCATGCAGAACTAATCCAAATCCTAACAAATTTCATCTATCTTGAATCAAATAGAAACACAAAGCCAACATAAAAAGAAAGAGTTCATAAAAATGTTGAATTTTATATACGTTAACTCAAAAAAGTCTACACATTTCGTTATAAGTCGGAAATTGATTTCTGAGACTAAATTGTAAACTATATAAACTCATCTTTAACAGAAAAAGTTTGAGAAGTGTATTTTAATTACAATTAATATGTTCAAAGGCAATACGCCTAGTAAAAATTGCATTTCTATGTACGTTGATTCAAGAAAATATGAAGGAAGTCAGATTTCACAATAGAAGAAAGATGAAAGACCATGCAGAACTAATCCAAATCCTAACAAATTTCATCTATCTTGAATCAAATAGAAAGACAAAGCCAACACAAAAATAAAGAATTCATAAAAATGTTGAATTTTATATACGTTAACTCAAAAAAGTCTACACACTTCGTTATAAGTCAGAAATTGATTTCTGAAACTAAATTGTAAACTAGATAAACTCATCTTTAACAAAAAAAAGTTTGAAAAATGTACTGTAATTACAATAAATATGTTTTAAGGAAATACGTCTAGTAAAAATTGCATTTCTATGTACGTTGATTCAAGAAAATATGAAGGAAGTCAAATTTCACAATTGAAGAAGGATGAAAGACCAGCCAGAACTAATCCAAATTATAAAAAACTTCATCTATCTGAATCAAATTGAAAGACAAAGCCAATACAAAAATAAAGAGTTCATATAAATGTTGAATTTTTTATACGTTAACTCAAAAAAGTCTACACTTTTCGTTATAATCCGGAAGGTAATTTCTGAGACTAAATTGTAAACTAGATAAACTCGTCTTTAACAGAAAATGTTTGAAAAATATATTGTAATCACAAATAATATGTTCTAAGGCATTACGTCTTGTAAAAATTGCATTTCTATGTACGTTGATTAAAGCAAATATAAAGGAAGTCAAATTTCACAATAGAAGAAGGATAAAAGACCAGCCAGAACTAATCCAAATCCTAACAAATTTCATCTATCTGAATCAAATTGAAAGACAAAGCCAATACAAAAATAAAGAGTTCATAAAAATGTTGAATTTTTTATACGTTGACTCAAAATAGTCTACACTCTCCGTTATAAGTCGGAAGTTGATTTCTGAGACTAAAATGTAAACTAGATAAACTCATCTTTAACAGAAAAAGTTTGAAAAATGTGTTGTATTCAGAATTAATATGTTCTAAGGCATTACGTCTAGTAAAAATTGCATTTCTACGTATGTTGATTCAAGAAAATATGAAGGAAGTCAAATTTCACAATATAAGAAGGATGATAGATCAGCCAGAACTAATCCAAATTCTAACAAATTTCATCTATCTGAATCAAATTGAAAGACAAAGCCAATACAGAAATAAAGAGTTCATAAAAATGTTGAATTTTTTGTACGTTAACTCAAAATAGTCTGCACTCTTCGTTATAATTCGGAAGTTGATTTCTCAGACTAAATTGTAAAGCAGATAAACTCATCTTTAATTGAAAAAATTTGAAAAATGTATTGTAATCACATTTAATATGTTCTAAGGCAGTACGTCTAGTAAAAATTGCATTTCTATCTACGTTGATTCAAGAATATATGAAGGAAGTCAAATTTCACAATAGAAGAAGGACGAAAGACCAAGCAGAACTAATCCAAATCCTAACAAATTTCATTTATCTTGAATCAAATAGAAAGACAAAGCCAACACAAAAAAAAAGAGTTCATAAAAATTTTGAACTTTATATATGTTAACTCAAAAAAGTCTACACTTCTTTATACGTCTGAAATTGATTTCTGAAACTTAATTGTAAACTAGATAAACTCATCTTTAACAGAAAAAGTTTGAAAAATGTATTGTAATCACAAATAATATGTTCTAAGGCATCCCGTCCAGTAAAAATTGCATTTCTATGTATGTTGATTCAAGAAAATATGAAGGAAGTCAAATTTCACAATAGAAGAAGGGTGAAAGACCAAGAAGAACTAATCCAGATTCTAACAAATTTCATCTATCTTGAATCAAATAGAAAGACAAAGCCAACACAAATAGAAAGAGTTCATAAAAATGTTGAAATTTATATACGTTAACTCAAAAAAGTCTTCACACTTCTTTATACGTCTAAAATTGATTTCCGAAACTTAATTGTAAACTAGATAAACTCATCTTTAAGAGAAAAAGTTTTAAAAATGTATTGTAATCACAAATAATATGTTCTAAGGCATTACGTATAGTAAAAATTGCATTTCTATGTACGTAGATTCAAGAAAATATGAAGGAAGTCAAATTTCACAATATAAGAAGGATGAAAGACCAGCCAGAACTAATCCAAATTCTAACAAATTTCATCTATTTGAATCAAATTTAAAGACAAAGCCAATACAAAAATAAAGAGTTCATAAAAATGTTGATTTTTTATACGTTAACTCAAAAAAGTCTACACTCTTCGTTATAAGTTAGAAGTTGATTACTGAGACTAAATTGTGAACTAGATAAAGTCATCTTTAACATAAAATTTTAGAAAAATGTATTGTAATCACAATTAATATGTGCTAAGGAAGTACGCCTAGTAAAAATTGCATTTCTATGTACGTCGATTCAAAAATATATGAAGGAAGTCAAATTTCACTATAGAAGAAAGACGAAAGACCAAGCAGAACTAACCCAAATCCTAACAAATTTCATCTATCTTGAATCAAATAGAAAGACAAAGCCAACACAAAAAGAAAGTGTTCATAAAAATGTTGAATTTTGTATACGTTAACTCAAAAAGTCTACACACTTCGTTATAAGTCGGAAATTGATTTCTGAGACTAAATTGTAAACTAGATAAACTCATCTTTAACAAAAAAAAGTTTGAAAAATGTACTGTAATTACAATAAATATGTTTTAAGGAAATACGTCTAGTAAAAATTGCATTTCTATGTACGTTGATTCAAGAAAATATGAAGGAAGTCAAATTTCACAATTGAAGAAGGATGAAAGACCAGCCAGAACTAATCCAAATTATAAAAAACTTCATCTATCTGAATCAAATTGAAAGACAAAGCCAATACAAAAATAAAGAGTTCATATAAATGTTGAATTTTTTATACGTTAACTCAAAAAAGTCTACACTTTTCGTTATAATCCGGAAGGTAATTTCTGAGACTAAATTGTAAACTAGATAAACTCGTCTTTAACAGAAAATGTTTGAAAAATATATTGTAATCACAAATAATATGTTCTAAGGCATTACGTCTTGTAAAAATTGCATTTCTATGTACGTTGATTAAAGCAAATATAAAGGAAGTCAAATTTCACAATAGAAGAAGGATAAAAGACCAGCCAGAACTAATCCAAATCCTAACAAATTTCATCTATCTGAATCAAATTGAAAGACAAAGCCAATACAAAAATAAAGAGTTCATAAAAATGTTGAATTTTTTATACGTTGACTCAAAATAGTCTACACTCTCCGTTATAAGTCGGAAGTTGATTTCTGAGACTAAAATGTAAACTAGATAAACTCATCTTTAACAGAAAAAGTTTGAAAAATGTGTTGTATTCAGAATTAATATGTTCTAAGGCATTACGTCTAGTAAAAATTGCATTTCTACGTATGTTGATTCAAGAAAATATGAAGGAAGTCAAATTTCACAATATAAGAAGGATGATAGATCAGCCAGAACTAATCCAAATTCTAACAAATTTCATCTATCTGAATCAAATTGAAAGACAAAGCCAATACAGAAATAAAGAGTTCATAAAAATGTTGAATTTTTTGTACGTTAACTCAAAATAGTCTGCACTCTTCGTTATAATTCGGAAGTTGATTTCTCAGACTAAATTGTAAAGCAGATAAACTCATCTTTAATTGAAAAAATTTGAAAAATGTATTGTAATCACATTTAATATGTTCTAAGGCAGTACGTCTAGTAAAAATTGCATTTCTATCTACGTTGATTCAAGAATATATGAAGGAAGTCAAATTTCACAATAGAAGAAGGACGAAAGACCAAGCAGAACTAATCCAAATCCTAACAAATTTCATTTATCTTGAATCAAATAGAAAGACAAAGCCAACACAAAAAAAAAGAGTTCATAAAAATTTTGAACTTTATATATGTTAACTCAAAAAAGTCTACACTTCTTTGTACGTCTGAAATTGATTTCTGAAACTTAATTGTAAACTAGATAAACTCATCTTTAACAGAAAAAGTTTGAAAAATGTATTGTAATCACAAATAATATGTTCTAAGGCATCCCGTCTAGTAAAAATTGCATTTCTATGTATGTTGATTCAAGAAAATATGAAGGAAGTCAAATTTCACAATAGAAGAAGGATGAAAGACCAAGAAGAACTAATCCAGATTCTAACAAATTTCATCTATCTTGAATCAAATAGAAAGACAAAGCCAACACAAAAAGAAAGAGTTCATAAAAATGTTGAAATTTATATACGTTAACTCAAAAAAGTCTTCACACTTCTTTATACGTCTAAAATTGATTTCCGAAACTTAATTGTAAACTAGATAAACTCATCTTTAAGAGAAAAAGTTTTAAAAATGTATTGTAATCACAAATAATATGTTCTAAGGCATTACGTATAGTAAAAATTGCATTTCTATGTACGTAGATTCAAGAAAATATGAAGGAAGTCAAATTTCACAATATAAGAAGGATGAAAGACCAGCCAGAACTAATCCAAATTCTAACAAATTTCATCTATTTGAATCAAATTTAAAGACAAAGCCAATACAAAAATAAAGAGTTCATAAAAATGTTGATTTTTTATACGTTAACTCAAAAAAGTCTACACTCTTCGTTATAAGTTAGAAGTTGATTACTGAGACTAAATTGTAAACTAGATAAACTCATCTTTAACAGAAAAATTTTAGAAAAATGTATTGTAATCACAATTAATATTTGCTAAGGCAGTACGTCTAGTAAAAATTGCATTTCTATGTACGTTGATTCAAAAATATATGAAGGAAGTCAAATTTCACTATAGAAGAAAGACGAAAGACCAAGCAGAACTAACCCAAATCCTAACAAATTTCATCTATCTTGAATCAAATAGAAAGACAAAGCCAACACAAAAAGAAAGAGTTCATAAAAATGTTGAATTTTATATACGTTAACTCAAAAAGTCTACACACTTCGTTATAAGTCGGAAATTGATTTTTGAGACTATATTGTAAACTAGATAAACTCGTCTTTAACAGAAAAAGTTTGAAAATGTATTGTAATTACAATTAATATGTTCTAAGGCAATACGTCTAGTAAAAATTGCATTTCTATGTACGTTGATTCAAGAAAATATGAAGGAAGTCAAATTTCACAATAGAAGAAGGATGAAAGACCAAGAAGAACTAATCCAAATCCTAACAAATTTCATCTATCTAGAATCAAATAGAAAGACAATGCCAACACAAAAAGAAAGAGTTCATAAAAATGTTGAATTTTATATACGTTAACTCAAAAAAGTCTACACACTTCGTTATACATCTGAAATTGATTTCTGAGACTAAATTGTAAACTAGATAAACTCATCTTTAACAAAAAAAAGTTTGAAAAATGTATTGTAATTACAATTAATATGTTCTAAGGCAATAGGTCTAGTAAAAATTGCATTTCTATGTACGCTGATTCAAGAAAATATGAAGGAAGTCAAATTTCACAATAGAAGAAAGATGAAAGACCATGCAGAACTAATCCAAATCCTAACAAATTTCATCTATCTTGAATCAAATAGCAAGACAAAGCCAACATAAAAAGAAAGTGTTCATAAAAATGTTTAATTTTATATACGGTAACTCAAAAGAGTCTACACATTTCGTTATAAGTCGGAAATTGATTTCTGAGACTAAATTGTAAACTAGATAAACTCATCTTTCACAGAAAAAGTTTGAAAAATGTATTGTAATTACAATTAATATGTTCTAAGGCAATGCGTCTAGTAAAAATTGCATTTCTATGTACGTTGATTCAAGAAAATTTGAAGGAAGTCAAATTTCACAATAGAAGAAGGATGAAAGACCATGCAGAACTAATCCAAATCCTAACAAATTTCATCTATCTTGAATCAAATAGAAAGACAAAGCCAACACAAAAAGAAAGAGTTCATAAAAATGTTGAACTTTATATACGTTAACTCAAAAAAGTTGACACATTTCGTTATAAGTCGAAAATTGATTTCTGAGACTAAATTGTAAACTAGATAAAATCATCTTTAACAGAAAAAGTTTGAAAAATGTATTGTAATTACAATTAATATGTACTAAGGCAATACCTCTAGTAAAAATTGCATTTCTATGTACGTTGATTCAAGAAAATATGAAGGAAGTCGGATTTCACAATAGAAGAAGGATGAAAGACCATGCAGAACTAATCCAAATCCTAACAAGTTTCATCTATCTTGAATCAAATAGAAAGACAAAGCCAACACAAAAAGAAAGAGTTCATAAAAATGTTGAATTTTATATACGTTAACTCAAAAAAGTCTACACATTTCGTTATAAGTCGGAAATTGATTTCTGAGACTAAATTGTAAACTATATAAACTCATCTTTAACAGAAAAAGTTTGAGAAGTGTATTTTAATTACAATTAATATGTTCAAAGGCAATACGCCTAGTAAAAATTGCATTTCTATGTACGTTGATTCAAGAAAATATGAAGGAAGTCAAATTTCACAATAGAAGAAAGATGAAAGACCATGCAGAACTAATCCAAATCCTAACAAATTTCATCTATCTTGAATCAAATAGAAAGACAAAGCCAACACAAAAAGAAAGAGTTCATAAAAATGTTGAATTTTATATACGTTAACTCAAAAAAGTCTACACATTTCATTATAAGTCGGAAATTGATTTCTGAGACTAAATTGTAAACTATATAAACTCATCTTTAACAGAAAAAGTTTGAAAAATGTATTGTAATTATAATTAATATGTTCTAAGGCAATACATCTAGTAAAAATTACATTTTTATGTACGTTGATTCAAGAAAATATGAAGGAAGTCGAATTTCACAATAGAAGAAAGATGAAAGACCATGCAGAACTAATCCAAATCCTAACAAATTTCATCTATCTTGAATCAAATAGAAAGACAAAGCCAACATAAAAAGAAAGAGTTCTTAAAAATGCTGAATTTTATATACGTTAACTCAAAAAAGTCTACACATTTCGTTATAAGTCGGAAATTGATTTCTGAGACTAAATTGTAAACTAGATAAACTCATCTTTAACAGAAAAAGTTTGAGAAGTGTATTTTAATTACAATTAATATGTTCTAAGGCAATACGCCTAGTAAAAATTGCATTTTTATGTACGTTGATTTAAGAAAATATGAAGGAAGTCAAATTTCCCAATAGAAGAAAGATGAAAGACTATGCAGAACTAATCCAAATCCTAACAAATTTCATCTATCTTGAATCAAATAGAAAGACAAAGCCAACATAAAAAGAAAGAGTTCATAAAAATGTTGAATTTTATATACGTTAACTCAAAAAAGTCTACTTCGTTATAAGTCGGAAATTGATTTCTGAGACTAAATTGTAAACTAGATAAACTCATCTTTAACAAAAAAAAGTTTTAAAATGTATTGTAATTACAATAAATATGTTTTAAGGCAATACGTCTAGCAAAAATTTCATTTCTATGTACGTTGATTCAAGAAAATATGAAG
Source organism: Papaver somniferum (assembly GCF_003573695.1). Lineage (NCBI taxonomy): Eukaryota > Viridiplantae > Streptophyta > Magnoliopsida > Ranunculales > Papaveraceae > Papaver > Papaver somniferum. The sequence continues at coordinate 72,181 of NW_020649860.1, forward strand.
GAAGTCAAATTTCACAATAGAAGAAGGATGAAAGACCATGCAGAACTAATCCAAATCCTAACAAATTTCATCTATCTTGAATCAAATAGAAACACAAAGCCAACATAAAAAGAAAGAGTTCATAAAAATGTTGAATTTTATATACGTTAACTCAAAAAAGTCTACACATTTCGTTATAAGTCGGAAATTGATTTCTGAGACTAAATTGTAAACTATATAAACTCATCTTTAACAGAAAAAGTTTGAAAAATGTATTGTAATTACAATTAATATGTTCTAAGGCAATACATCTAGTAAAAATTGCATTTTAATGTACGTTGATTCAAGAAAATATGAAGGAAGTCAAATTTCACAATAGAAGAAAGATGAAAGACCATGCAGAACTAATCCAAATCCTAACAAATTTCATCTATCTTGAATCAAATAGAAAGACAAAGCCAACATAAAAAGAAAGAGTTCATAAAAATGTTGAATTTTATATACGTTAACTCAAAAAAGTCTACACATTTCGTTATAAGTCGGAAATTGATTTCTGAGACTAAATTGTAAACTAGATAAACTCATCTTTAACAGAAAAAGTTTGAGAAATGTATTGTAATTACAATTAATATGTTCTAAGGCAATACGCCTAGTAAAAATTGCATTTTTATGTACGTTGATTCAAGAAAATATGAAGGAAGTCAAATTTCACAATAGAAGAAAGATGAAAGACCATGCAGAACTAATCCATATCCTAACAAATTTCATCTATCTTGAATCAAATAGAAAGACAAAGCCAACAAAAAAAGAAAGAGTTCATAAAAATGTTGAATTTAATATACGTTAACACAAAAAATTCTACACACTTCGTTATAAGTCAGAAATTGATTTCTGAGACTAAATTGTAAACTAGATAAACTCATCTTTAACATAAAAAGTTTGAAAATGTAATGTAATTACAATTAATA